>NW_008681994.1:1973-40463 GCF_000695815.1 Acanthisitta chloris
AGATGGTAAACTGCATACACAGGCAAATTGCTCACCATATGGTCTAATTTCCTTTGGAAGCAGTGTGTGACAAAATGCAGAAGAAACCATCCTACAGCATGCAAATAAAATGCAGTGTTATGGCACTGGACCTTTCAGGCTTGCTTTTTCAAAAGCCAAAGGTTTTACTGTGAATTGGCTGTCCTGCAGATTTACATGTCTGGAACATCTCGAGGGCATATTAAAACCTCCAAGCAATGATACTAAGAGAACATTAATAATGGTAGGGAAAACTCTTTTGCATATCTGAACTGAATGAAATCATTCGACTCCTGAACACCTGAAAAGGGTGGAGATCTGTCAGTTCTGCTCCACCTATAAACCGACACAGCTTCATGCCAAAATAGCCACACTTCCACCCTAGTATTTAAAAAAAACCCAAACACCACTGATTCCTCCATGCTGCATGCCCAAGTTTTACAGCTTCAGTAAAGTGACAAATGTGAGGAAGGAGCAGTTTGGTATGTGCAATGCTTTGCGCGTTGCACTGATTTTATTACCCCTAACATTTTAAGGTGTCAAGGTAGAAAACATCCTGTCCCTATGCATACAAAGGACCAGTTCAACATGGGGATGTCTGAACAGTTGAAATTAGTGCACATCCCCCACAAATGTATTTGTGGAAATAATTTAGTATTGTAGCCTGTTTGGGTTGAACCATCCATTTATATGCCTATATTTTTCTTTAGTTGTAGCTTTCCTTTCCAAAGATATTGTTGCAGACCTCACTTTCCTCCTGAGGTTGGGGTCACCTTAGAATGCTGCTTTAGGATTACAGTAAATAAGCCTACAAAAAACATAAACAAGAAAAAGAAAAGGCAACTCTGAGCCATTCATCATTTTTCCTTCGCTTTTTTTTTTTTTTCTTTCTCCCTACAGCTATTGCTGTAGCCTTTTATGAACCCAAATGCTCCTTGGTCTTCTGGGGCAAGCACTTTGTGAATTGTTTATTAGCTTGGAAAATTGTTTCTGTCTCTTAGGAGAGGTGTCGGTAGAAGATATCTAGGACGAGTACTCTGTGAAGAAAGTACCTTTATGCCTTAGGAACCAATGAACTATTCCAAATGATCCAGCGCTATGAACCATGCTGAACTGAAGATCCGCAAATGTTACCTTCCATCTCTTCCAGTGACTTTAACGTTGTCTTCATTATCATCTTCTGCTCTCCCTTGTCAATTCATTCAGCAGTTTGCCTCCTGTGCTACATACCAGCTGACAGATGTATCCTTTTCATTTCACATACTCTTAAAGCCTTGGGCACTGCTTTCTGGAGATATTTATACAGCTCTGGGACCCAGTTGCTGGAAAAGTAGTTTGTACTGAATATTTGTTGCATGTTCTACAAGATCCCACACATTCTTACTTTGCATAGAGTAAAGCAAAAAAAAAATAGGTGCTGATGCTTTGTATGTATTTAGTATGAAACTTAAAAGTACACCATGCTGACAGTACACCTTATTCTGGCAGTCTTTCAAAGTTATCCTCCATAACAGCATAAGTTACATGACTAACAATTTTCATATATGCCACAGTGCCTTCAAAATCTATCTACCACCAAGTTTCTTCATTTCCCACAGGCAAAGAGAGTGGGAGAATGTCTTTCTCCTGCTTATCACAAGCCATTTCTGTGTCCTCAAACACCAGAAGAGGAAGGACATCTGCAACAAAACACATCACTGAGTCTGTTCCCCTGTGTTAGCAAGAGCAATCAGTCGTGCTAATTCTGTTGGTGTAACTTCTTCCTCTTATTTTAATCAACATGGGGCAAAGTGTGGAACTGGATCCAAAGTGTGCATCACTTGATTTTATGTTGAAATTCTCTCTGTGTGTATTTCACTTTCAGCATACCTTATAGATATATTAGCTACCTATCGAATAACCATCTCCTGGCTCTGCTAGGGGAAGGTGTTAGAATCTGAAGGCTCTTTAGCTGAGTATTTTGCCACTGTTTTCTCATTGGGATGATCTACTAGAAAAAGCGATAAACAGAATATTTGAAAAATGCCTTAAGGTAAACCAGCTGGCCTTTACTTCAGTTTCTAGGGCAGCATTTTAATAAACATTAGTCATGGTGATTATGGAACATTTTTATCAAGGATACATCATTTCCAGCATTATCCCATTTTTGAGTCTATATTAGCATAATAACTTGCATTATTAGTATAATTTGAAACTTTTTAAGGACATGGCTGGAGAATAAGAAGCTCAGGCTGGAAAGCCTCTGATTGCCAGTTGGTTGTCTTGCTTGCCAGGGCCAATTAACATATTTCTTCCATTTTTGCCTTCGTTAGACTTATCAAAATACAAATGTGCTGCAGACTTTCAGAATCACTTAGGCTTCTTGTTCAGACCTTAGAAGCACATAGCAACACGAAGCACATTCATGCAGATTACGTGCTCTTTGGAGTATTAGAAACCACTTAATCTGTATAAATATGCTTCAGGTTGCTCAGTTTTTACACCACCTTGAGAAGGAACTGCAGAGGTTCAAAAAAGTGTGTGATGCATTATTTAAAAGAAGATATATAATCCATGCTAAGCTTATCTTCCTAGTGACTATTGTCAGAATCATAGTTTATATTTTTAAATGTTGTACTTCATTGCACTGTGTTAATGCAAGTGACAAAGGGAATTTCCTTTATATACTCTATTACTTTCAAAATTCTGGTTTTATCATTGTTGATTTAGAAGATAAGCATAAGAGATGTACAAGTACTGAGCAATATTGCTTTACAAATTTGTGCAGCAGGAAGAATTTACACTTTTAAACAGAAAAAGGTAACCAGTATTTATTTTCTCACTGAGCTAAATATGTTAGACCATGCATAAAAAAGACCTTTTTAGTTTCCATTTACTCTAATTTTCATTTGCAGTAGAGCTGAAAAGAATGAGGTATAAGACAGGACAAAGAACCTGATATTAGGATGTTAGATATTTTGCTTTTGGGGTTTACAGTGTCATTTAGTCTAATAACTCTTCATAGTATAGTTTAATTATTGCCAAAAATAGAAAGCATGGTTGCATTGCGCAGCTTTCCCAGAGGATGTCTTTACGTAGCCTGAGATAAATTTAAGCTCTATATTTAATATATATGCAACTGTAACTGTGTCGTATTCTGAAATCCCTTGTTAGGCAAATGCTTCCAGCTGCCATTAATAATTGGATGGTGACGTGGACAAGACAGTGTTCATCATAAAATGCTGACCCCAAAGAAGTAAATAAGACTTTCGGAGACTGGATGCCCTCTGAAGAACTGATTTCAATATATTGAGTTCTAATTTTTGTGAAAACTGAAGTTTTACTATCAATAAATACCAGTTATGGAAGGAAGCTACACTCTATGGTTGATCTCAAAGGATGATTTAGTAACTGCCTATCTTCCTTACTCGTATTTCTGGGTCTATTGGCCCCTTGAGCTAATGTGCAGTATCCTTTCCTAGTGTGCTAAGTCAGTGCCAGCTGCTGGAGGCGAGCTCCATGTCCCCTACCCTTCACCAGTGAGGTTCTTCATTTGCTGAGGATGCACCACTGTAAACGAACACGATAAGGTTCATCACTCCTGGAGATTCTTCTCGATGGTCCATAATGTCCACAGTGGTTTATACTCAGGTCCCAAAGGAGGACTTCCCTTGCCATGATGATTCTAACCTCACTGTAGTTGTAACAGCTGCTGCCAGGATTGACATGTTTCCTGCACAGATACATGCATGGAGAAGGTAGGAGCAGGGGAATACTTATTTGCATATTAGAGCAGGCTGAAGACTACTTTAAAAGACATTTAGTAACACAAATGGGACTTGCAAAAGGCAGAATGAAGCCTGTTTGCTCGGTGCAGAGTTGAATTTTAGCCTTCCCTTTCTTTTTTCACATAAAATAACTGAGCACGTTACTGCAGTTGTGAAAGAAACAATTGTGTGTCTGATATGGTTATTCAATTGTCCCTGTAACAGAGTTCTTTATTTTACAGAGATTTGTAAATTTTTTTTCTGTAAGATTTCCAAATGTTCTCTTTTGTAAAAATGAATCTCAAGAAATTACAAAGATATCTTGGAAATTCTGATATTTTGCTGTGATAGTAGTATCCGACTGCAGTAGACTAAACTGGATGAGTAAGGCTTCTCAAATAAATTCAAAATAGATTAAAAAAAGTCAGTTAATTAATTAAATTCAATTAATTAAAAAAAAGGTTAGGCAATTAAGGAAAATTTCCTAATTTTCATCCAATTAAAGTTGCAGGTTGCATTGTTTATGGACCACACAAAAAGTACCAGTATTTTTTCCACTGTACTCTTGGAATGAATTCCCTGGGCTGTATCCCAGGGAACGTTCAGTGCAAACACTGAAATGTTATATGACCTCTATTGTACAGAGGTCCTTTGCCAGAAGCTCATTGCAGGAATGGGATTTAGTATTTTTTGCATTGGATTCTACTCTACTGTTGGTTTTATCATTCTTGATCTCTGCAAATGTGCTTTATTGTCTGGATCACTTGATTTTGTTAGGCAAACGTGCTTCATTTTTTAATGATAGAATGTTACCATGCTCTTCAATAATAACTGTTTTTCCTTTCAGAGCAACTGATGCATAATGTCTAATCTTTTGTCGTTGAAGGAAGAAGTTCTTTAAGAATTGATTTAGGGTCTGCCTTTGTCTTACTAATTTTTAATTACATGCAGTCAGACCTGATTAATCTGAATTAGCATGCAAAGCTCCTTTTTAGGACTAAATAAAATCAGATTAACAAGTAAAGGATACATACAAGGATGTGTTCTAAGGTTGGTTAAAAGTTAAATCCTTCTTATTCTTAAACATACAGACATTTCTGTCTGAACCGTTTATGTCTTCTAATTGGCTACATAGTTTTGCTGTGTTACAGAGCTTTAATTCCTTTTGACTTTTGAATGAAACATCTAGGCATCATAATAATATTATGCAATAAAATGCCTTTGTAGGGCTTTATAACTGAAACTGGACTTAACAAGATCAGTTTAGCCAATGCTCTTATGAACATAAGTGTGTTTAAAGTGGTTGCACTATGTTGCAATTTCAGAAGTCACTTTGCTTTTAAACAATGGCTAATGCAACCCGATATGAATTAAGAGTAGCTGCACTGAAGGTGAAGCCCCCACCTTCTCTTCAAGCTCTCTTGTCCTCTTGCTTCTGGACATGCACTTATTTTGTACTGGTTTTGGTGATTGTTGGAGCACAACACAGCACCTCAGCTAAATAAAATGGCAGAACATAACCTGGGAAAAGTGAATATGGACTTTTTTGTTGGTAACACAAACTGAAGGAGTTTATGTAGAGGTCAGCCAAGCACTAAAGTTGGGGGGCGGGGATGGAGGGGAGAGGGTAAATGTCTAGTTGAGGGGGCAGGAAGGGGAGTGGAAGGAAGGAAGGAAAGACAGAGTGGGCAAAATCTCTGTCTTTCAGACACTGTGAAACATTTGTCAGTTCAGTCATAATTTGGGACTGTGCTCTAAGGAGGCCAAAGTCAAGTCTGAAGCTCAGCTGTGCTTGAATGCTCTGTTTACCTCACAGGAGTGGTCTCAGTGAAGTCAGCTGGATTTAAGTATGTGCATTAAGCAGAGGTAGATAAGGTGATCCATTATGGGCATCCAAATAAAATGTCACCTGACTGTGCTCCACACACATGTCCCTGCCTTGGTGGAAACACACAACTCTCCTGGTGTTTGGCTAATAGGAGCAAACATGCTCTTCTCTAGGCAGAGGCCACAGGTATACACAAACCTCCTTGGAGCCAATTGCTTTTTAAAATAGATTGCAACCTATTATACTACTACTACACAATTATTTCTAGTTGTTAGAACTGCACAGTATAGTAACTCTGCATCTCATCTCTATGTATCATCTATGTTTCTAAACCAAAACATGTCATGTTAGCATTATGCTGAAAAAATTATTTAAAAGCCTCTCAGATACAATGGAAAAGGTTAGGCTAGCAGGACATTGGTAATTATAATTTGAAATTATAAATGTGCATCTAGCAGAGGACAAAAAAGCCTTTATACTTGACTAACCCATGCCCTACTTATACTACATTTTGCTGTGATGTATTTCCATACTGTGTACAATCAAATACAAATGACTCAAATTCATCAAGAAGGGATTAATTGGCATATAATAAGGGATCTGGCTACTATAATGGCAAACTGCCAAAAGGAAAGATAAAAGAGGCTTGTGGAAAAGGGGACATAAAAATACATGGGAGTGCAAAAAGCCAGCAACCATAGGAAAAAGTTTATGTGTAAGCTAAGTCCAGCTATGTGACCTGGCTTATATCAAAGAACAGTAGTGACATTATGAGAGTCCCACCATGAAATTATTTCTATGGGTCATTCATATATCCAATTTTATTTAAGCTTAATCTGAATCGCTTGAGCAGACAAGTGGAGTTTTGATATGGCTGTTTGGAAGCTGTAGGAACCCAGATGAGCAGAAAACACAACCATGCTAGCATGCTGATCACATCTCTTCAAGCTGAGAGGCCAAACACTGCAAATCCTTAGCTCTCTGATTAGACACTTTGCTTAGCTGGGGCCTAAGTCAGGAAAACTCATTACTCCTTTATTCTTTTTTTTTTTTTTTTACTTATTTTTATATTTTTCTTTTACTTAAAACCATATTGCCCATTTATTTCTTGTACTGCTGTAGATTTTCAACAATGATCACATTATTGGTCAAACCCAGATCCTCTTTCCCATCCCCCATCTGAAAAGAACAAACAGAAAGTCTGTACAGTTTCTTAAAAATCTGCTGTTGCACTTATGAACTTCAGCTGACAGGCACTTAGATGCAGTGTTTTTCAGGCGGGAATACAAATATGTCCATTTCAGTGCTATTCCGCTTACCCTTAATTCTCTTCCTTCATTCTGGATAAATAAAAAGATTAATTCCCACACATTCTTTGAGCTCTGCTTGGCTCCAAATTAGATCAAGTTCGGAGTTTTGCTCATTACAGCTCTTCTTCCCTGCTGGCAGAGAGACCCTTGTATTTGTCACTTGTATTCTTCCTGTCCTCCTGTCCTTACAATTCAATTGTAAATCCCGCATGACCATCATTCAACCAAAGAACAGACTATTGGGGCTTTTTAACATGTTTCTTTCTGTAAAAAATGTACAAATAAATGCACATTACTTCCATACAAACCCTCATCCTGCTAATAAAGTTTTAGATGCATAGAAAATAATGCAGTCGAAAATACAGTGGAGCACAAATTTTAAATAGCTGCTTATCTCATTAGAATGGCATTTCAGCATTTCAGTGTGCCAGAGTGTTGCTTCAGTGTTGTGGGTCCTCCCTTTCAAGAAGAATTACTGTCTCTCCTTATGCAGGCATATTCTGCGACAGCAGTTCCCACCATGTTTTTAATACATATGTATAGAGTTTTCAGACGCATAAAAAGCTATACATAGGATGAATCATCTGTTTCATAAACTCGACTATGCTGTTGTCAGAACCTATAAAAATAATGTGACAGGCAGGCCTCAGCAGTGTCTATCCACCAACTATTGTGAAGACAATCAACCACCTTCAATCTTCATCACCTTGGCTGGAAACCTGCCCCTGGAAGCCTGAGGGAATACAGACATGGAGGAAGCCAAATGTTTGACAGATCTGATTTTTCAATAACCAGGAATATGTGTTTCATAACGGAGGTTTTTGAAAATACCTTGTCAGTCCCACCTTCCTGTTTATACTGAAGGAACTCCAGACTGAGCAATTTTACTGATTACAGCACCAGTGAGACTGACCGATGTGATATCATCTAGAAGCATTGTTGCTTTATAAACCTTGCAACCTTTTTAATAGCTTGCTGAAAGTTCATGCAGACTCTTGAGGTATGGAATGCTTCTACATGTGGGCATGCAAATGGGAGGTCTCTTTCCTGCTTGTCATTCTAGGTGGCCACAGACAAATATAACCAAAATGGTTCTTCGGTGGCTGAATATGTTCTTCTCATACTCAGCAAAGTCAGGCTGACATTGCTAATGTGTTTTTTTTTCCTCAAAGCCAAATGACAAAATGAAGTGGCAAATGATGGCAGTAGGTTCTAGTCTTCTTTCACAGGGAAAAAAAATCAACACCCTTTCACGGGATTGCCCTAATGCATGGGGATTTTTAAGAAAGGTGCTAAAATACCAGGGCTAGTCAACACAAAGTGGTCAAAACTGCACAACAAATTGGCTTAGAAAACTAAGCAATTAGTCCTGTGAACAGAGAGCCAAGGAAATTATCTTAACACGTTTCTATCTCTCTTCTCCCCCTGTGAAAAGTGTTTGAGTGGCCAGTGTGGACAGAGGGATTTTGGTTATCACTAGATCAGACAGACCATATTAATTTTATCATCCTCCAAAAGTGTAGGAACAATAATAAAATAACCCCCAAAACACCTTTGGGAATTAATACAAAGTCTTTTTAAAATTACAAAAAAATGTTGGCTGAGTTCAGCTTCCAGAAAGTAAGATTTCCATCTACTATGAAATGATGTGAAATTTCATGCGATTTTGTGTGATAAGGTTTATGATCATATGCTTCCTAATATATTTGCACAGCTGAGCTGAATTCCATGGAAAAAATTTGGATTTAGGTGAAATTAGTAGGTTTTTATACTGAAAGGCATTGATAAATGGGAACAACAAACTATATTTATCTTGCTATTTTTGTTGAACTATCAAGTTCATTAAAGACATTTAAAAACAGCTTAATACATGCTTCACCTTGAGCCCTTATTTGGGCTTGACTTCAATAATATGCAAGTTCTCACTTGATTTAGAGCATAGGTTGAAGAGCCTTCAAAGGTGGAGATTTATTTTCGTAACGTAGATTTGTCTGAAATTCAGATAAGACACAGACAGGTGAAACTTTAGATCATGTTGATACATAGTACATGGCTTTTTCTTCAAAATTTTCACCTGTCAACCCCTACATCCTGGTTACCATATTCAGAGACATGGAAGAGTTCAGAAAAGGATAATTTTATTTTCCTAAATTTCAGTAACCTCAATTCTGCCTAAATATGAGACACAAAAGATGCCTGAAAGAGAAGAAACGATTAATGTAATTTAGAATGGAATTGTGATAAACATTTGGTTAGTACAGAGGCATTTCTGAAAGTGAAAAATGTGTATTTAATCTAACACTTGTGAAGGTAGAGAGGGTATAAAGGGCACGCATCTGGTGAGATCTACTCAGCCACGTTTCTGTTTCCCTTGTTCAGCTCTGGAAGTCCCCTTGCTTCTATTGAAAAACAGCTTGAACAAAACACTAATGAATATACATAGACGACACAACAAATCCTGTACTGGCAGAGGAACAGATTTTATGACCTAATAGGTCTTTTCTCTCTCCAAAGGCTATAATTCTCTGAAAAATGAAACCCTTTCCATGGAAATGTGGATATTGACTGCACAAAACAGTATTTTTTTACAGAGTGATAGGAGCTGGTTATAGTATGTGGAGCTTACCTGCACTTTGATAAAGGTAGAAAATAAAGAGATAACCAAGCTGTTAAAAATAAAGGCCCCAGGAGCATAAATGACTTTTTGTTTTAACTACATTAAACAATTACCCCATTTCTAGGCAACCCAGCCTGCTGCCTGAATAGGTTTGTGTTTTCCATAATCCCACTAAAGTCTTACACAGCCTTGCTGAATTTAATTTCTTCAGTTTCCTATTAGTATCCCTGTACTTTCTCAAATTAACCATTATTCTAGTGATGTTGAATTATACAGAACCTTTTGATTAAAGTGCTACCAAACACAAGGAACCTTCAATATAACTGAGGTTTCTACAGGGATCAAACCAGCTTCATCTGCTTCTTTATGCAGAATTACAGAAACTGTGTGACATGGCACACATTCCTCACCACTTTGGCAATCCAAAACATTGTCTAAACAATAAGATACTTTGGCACTGCATATAATTCCCAGAAATACAAAGAAGAAATTTCAGAGCAGTATGACTCAACAAACAGCCTTAAAAAAAAGATCTACTTTCATTTCCTGATGGAATCGGTAACAAAATAAATTCGCCCCCCTGCTTTTTTTTTTTCTGACCAGCATCAAAATTATCTTTTTCCAATGTGAGCCAAACTCAGTTGCTGTTCATTTGGTACTGCTTTCCTTTGTGCTTTAGGCTAGACTATGCAATTAATTTTTACTAAGGTCTGTTGAGTAATTTTACTTGAGCCCACTAATTTTTACCAAAGTCCTCTGGATAATTTTATTCAGGTCTGAATCTGTTCTGGCTTCTGCTCTGATGGTCTAGCCAAATGATGGATGCTGGCCTCATATCTGGAACAGTAGCAGTGCACTGCAAGGGCTTCTGAAGAGATCAGTGCATGTTACAGATACAGTGGAAGGAATGTGCCTCCAATCTGGGTGAGGTCTGCTCGAAAATGCTTTTATTCCTAATCCATCTGGAATCTCTTGTTTGAGCTGATGCAGTATGCATTTTATTAATCTGATTTTTTTTATCCCGTATCAGTGTAATTCCATGAGTTTTTCAGAATTATTTTTATTTATAGTATTGTTAAAGAGGGAAGAAACAGATCCTTTACTCAGAAGCTTTTTCTTAAACTTAGAGCCCACTATCTGCTATTTGTGACAGTTTATCTGACAACCTTTTTTAATGTGATAATTATTTGTGAATGCATTTTGTCCTCCTTTTTCATAACAGGTTAAACTGTAGATATTTCAGTAGTTTGACTTAATGAGGTCTTTCCTAACCTAGTAAGCACAGTTTGCTGATTCCTAGGTATGAAACAAAAGGTGAACAGAGAAAATCAGAGATTTTTTTTTCTTTCTTTTCATGTGAACAACATTTTAATAGGCTGTTGACAAGTTGTATATATCTGTGGAGAATAAAGGCAACCGAGTCATGTATCTAAAAGCCATTCTGAAATCCTTGGGAGCTGGAGGTACTTCAGGGACAGACAATCAATCCTTTCTAAAGTGTGAAAACTTTAGAAAAGATTTCAAGTTGTCCAGGACACCTACTTTTGCCTCAAACCATTGCTTGACATATTGATGTGTGTATTTTCTATATGCTCCCTTGAACGAACTGAGGAATCAGATGATGAAAGCTTTGCTGATGAAAGCACACACTCCTTTTTGAATATCAGGATAAATTGTTTCAAAGAACCCACTACATTACTCAGGAGATGTTATACCTCTAGTGCTGTGGATACCAGAAATCATTGTTTGGGAAAGTTTTTCTTGCCCCCTTGATATTTTATAGATTCTGCAACCAATGTTGTCCTCCATCTGTAATAAGGAGTCCAGAAGAAGTAAAGACTTCTGTCATTTACACACCAGCTGAATCCACAAAGCCATTTAAACACTTATCTCCCATTGATTTTTATGGAGCACTGGCTCCTAAATGCTTTTGTGGATCTAGCAAGTCATATTTTCTTCTCTTTATTGAGATGAAGGCAATTATATGGCCAAATTCCTTCAAAATCCAAGAATAGTGTTGTCACTCTAATGCATGCTTTTTGATCAGTGCTTGAAAACTTGTCAGTGTCTTTTACTGCTGTGCTCAGAAACATAATTACATGCTTTATAAAGTATAATCAATATTAGCAGACTAAGGTAGAGAACAATCTGGATCTCTTAATTTGCCTGCTTTCCATATCACTACATTTTTCAATATATTTGGAAACATTACCAGTTAAATACCATCATGACTTAGAGAAGGAAGTGGGAACAGCCTGGGTCGGGTTTTCCAGCTCCTCTTGTGCTTCCTTAGATATATAAAACAACCTCAAATGTTGTTTGTCTGACCGATCAGACTAGATTTACATCTCCTTTCTATAGCTGGGGCACTGCAGAACAGCTGGAGCATGCTGATGACTTTGGCTCATTAATTTTAACTAGACACTGGGTCTGAAGGTTGTTTAATACCTCTGGACCGAAGTTTTCTCTGATTCTTCAGAGGTATGATTAAGGCAGTTGGCAGTGCCGTGTCTAGAGCACTAGTCTTCTGGCTAAAACTTCTCTTAACCACACTAAAACACAGCATTGAATGAAGATAGCCAACAAGTAAAAAGTGCATCCTGTCACCCTCTTGTTTCCTTTCTGCACTTTATGGCGAGTCTGGTTTCACAGATAAATGCTCCATTTTTAGGAGACACAGGAAAAATCAGACCCTGTGGGCAATGTGGAGGAGCAAGTCTGCTCTGCAACTTGCAGTAGTCTCATAAGGTAGTTGCCACACCTATGAATCACTGAAGGAAATTGCTATATTAGCTGCACTCTTAACCATACAAGAGTAGTGCATAGAGGAACTTGCATGGAAATCCTGAGCTGCTGCTACGAGGCTTTTTTAAGTATCTTGCAATGTCAAGAGTCAATCTGGCCCTAGTATAACTTAACTTCATACTTAAGATCAGTGGGGCAACCCTAACATAAAAATGATGAATGTGGAACACTATTAATCCCAAAAGGTATTACATTTAATGACACATTACCTAAAATATATTGTCTACTGGTTTCAAAGTTAGCACAAAAATATAACATGCAGGTGGCTCAGTCTGTGAAATAAGGTTTATGTCTAGAGGTTGTCTTGGTTGTTACGGTAATACCATCAAACTCTCTTTTACCCATAAATATCAGACTTTGGAATGCTCTAGATCAAGGCCAGCTATAAAAAATGTTGTTTGCTATTAACAAACTCAATGCACTATCCAAACAAGATTATGGAACTCTCAGAGTTGGCCATGAATACACAATTATATGATCAAACTACTCTATGATTTCAGCAGAAACAATATTAAGAAGGTACCATAGGATTTAAGAATGCATCCTTCTTGAAAATAAAATCAGATTTCAAACATATTTGATACCACTACTGATCAATCTGCATTACTGAGATACAAGCCAAACCCATCCATTTGTCAGTCCAGGGAATATCTTGAGTTATTAAAAAAACCCCACCAATAAAACCAAACCAAACCACTTTTGCTAGTATTGGGCAGCCATGGGATACCATAGGATGTATCATCTCTGACCCTGCACCAGGCCCAGCCGTTTAGAAATCACACAAATATGTGATTACTCAAATCCTCCCTTACAACTAAAACTTCACATTTACTTTTCAAAATGGATCTTTTGTGTTCCTTCCCCATTTTCTGCTCTTGCTAAATGGAAACTATCAGAAGCACCAACCAGTACACAGGAGTGATGAAGCAAATCTCTAATGCTTCAAACTCCGAGTGCCTCTGAGGCAGTAGCAGCCCTCACCAGCCTCACCTGCCTCCCGAAGAGCCCATGGGAGGCATCCCCACCCACCAATAGAGCACTGTCTGTTAACCCCACTCCTCCCAACCTCACTCCCTTCCTTCCTGCCAGCTAATGAGGGAGATCACTGCAGAGAGGGAGAAATGCTATGCCCAGAGGCAGCTGCTTTGAATAATGTCCATTTACATTGGTATTCTAATCCTGCTTTCCCTTAAAGCTAAAAATGTAGGGGCTTACAGCAGTTACCTGTCCTTATGCATCCATTAGATTTTCCCTTTATAGGTGCTCTTCAAGGAAATAAAAGGGGAAAATCAATGAGTACAGAAACTAGCATAAAATTAAATATTGTGAAACACACAATCCTACATTTATTTATGCTCATTTAACCTGTTAAATGGGCTATTAGCAGGCCATAACTTTTCCAAGTATCTCTGCATAGGCCAGGTCTCACAGTGCTATCTCCTTAACACTTCTAGAAAAAGTAAGACAGCAAAGAGTTTGAAAGGTCATCCTTAACTGGTTTCTGTGAGCAGCAGTGTGCTGTGTGTTTATCAATGTGCTTTCCAGTCCTGGAAGTAGAAAAATGGGTTTTTCTCTTACCACTTGCCCCCTGTTAACAGAGTAGTGTACAATTGTCAGCTCCTCTGAACTGTTTCAACAGCTACAGGCCGAAAATTGGACAGAAAATGAAAATGCAACCCAAACAAAATTGTGAAACTATGAAACTGTGAACCAGCATAAATCTACCTGTTCACTTTGGAGACCCTTCACCTTGTTACCTTTCTATAGTGATAGTGATAACAAGAATCGAATAGCCAAAGCAAAGAGTAGGATAGGGGATAGTCAGGTAGAAAGCACCTGAATAAACAAGAAGAAAAAGGTTGATTAATAAGGAATTGTCTTAGTTTATTAAGCATGAAAAGGGTAGAACTTAGGGCATTATTTTAGCTTAGGTAGCATAAAACAAGGAAGAAAAACTAGATGCAGCTGGACTCATGACCTAGCAGTATGTGCCAAACTCAAAAGTCAAGCTGATGAAGACCATCGGCCTTCTTCCCGACGACCCCTGGACGACCACCAGAGACCGTGGGACTAATGCCAAGTGGGAGGAGATGAAGGAGGAGATAATGATAATGATTTCCAAGAACTAATTGTAATAATGACCACCTATTCCTGGAAATAATGAATATGCATGAGTTCTTTAATGTATATAAACTGTGAAGTTTTTGTCTCTGGTTGCGCAAGTTTGGTGGAGCATCCCCCTTGTGCCCAGTGCTGAATAAACAAATACCTGCTACCTCTGAGATACAAGTCTGGGGGTAGTTCTTTTCCAGCCTTTTCTCGGCATCAATAGGCCATGAGGAAAAATGAGGAAGGCATTTGGAAGAACACTTAAAAGTGCTTACTAAGTGATTACATCTTGAAGAGACTGTGCATTCCAGGCAGCTTTGCCTGGTGTTTGTACAAACTGGCATTGCCTTCTTAAGCCGTAGTCCCATTTCTCTCTCTAGATGTTTGCATCTCTGTTGTCCTTACATACCCCAGCCTTTCAGTTTTGTCTAGTTTTCTTTGGAAAAAGTGAAATAAAAACTTAAGCAAAAGAAGGAAGAGAACCGCTATCAGTACATAAAATGCTCCAGGCAGATTTTCATCTGGAAAATTATTAAGGAATGGAAGGGAATGTATAAGTGAGATTCTATGACCAACAATGAAATTGTAGTGAGAAAAAGTACATGTAAAATAGAGCTTAGCCATCAGCAGAAAGCCTACAGGTTGCTCCTGCAGCACACAAATGTCCAGCCTGACATTTTAATGCCTGAAGATGTCTGTATCATTTGCTTCCTCAGTGCACTGTGGGCAGTGTTTTTTAACAGTTACCCTAATAAATGGTTTGAGGAAAGCACCTTCATATTTTCCATTGATATGCAAAATGTTTCCTTAGAGAAAATAAATAAACCAAACATGAATAAAGTTAGACTCTTAGATTGTGACAGACCGTATAAGTGAAAATCTGGGCCAAGAGTCAGCTAAATGCAGCAAATATATCTTCTGAAAAAATCAGATCAACCAATTATGAAACAAAAGGTATGATACAGAAAACAATTATATAAATTATTCTTTATTATTTTTTCATTTTATAAATAACTCCATAAAGGAGCCATCAACACCACTGTACCAATCCAGTAGTGGCTTCTCAAAACATCCCTCCAGGTTGGTGTTGCTTATTCTGTTCCAAGAATTAAGTTTAAGGTTATAAGGGAACTTAAGAAGGCCCATTTCCCCTTTGTATTGCTCATCTGCACCAAAATTCCTTTAAAAGGGTGAGCAGGGAGAGAAAAAAAAAAAAGAAGCTGGAAGAACAGGCTATATCTAAAACCTCTAAACCCTGTCAAAGGTGAGAAATTGGTCAGGAGGCAACAGTGTCCAGGGTAAAATGAAAGCCTCGCTGTGATTATTTTCTTCAAGGAGATAAAAAGGACCAATCTGGAGCATTTGCACCATTTCATTGCTCTGGGCAAGTAACTTGCTCAGCAGTTGTGTTAGGTTGCAGGGTTAAGCCAAGCTCCAGTCCTCTTGGCCATGACTTTCTGCCTGTGGCAAAGCTGCAAGTAGGTTTGTGTTTATCCGCTTTGAACTTGGTAGTCTACACATGTGGTTTCACTGTAACTGAAGGCTATCTCTAGTTATTGCTGATGTGGTATTTCCCTCCCTCCTTCTGTGTCCCTTCCTTCATGGAGGGATTTGGACAGAACAGCCCTCACTTGGCAGTGGCTGCTTCAGAAATCCATCCTATGCGTGGGACCCACCTTCTGCCCTAATGAAAGGGCCATATTTCAGAGTAGTAATGTTTTCTTCTGTGGCATCAGCTGCAGCTTGCTAAGTCCTTGCTCTGCTGTGCTGTGGTGTTGGGAGCCCTTCTTGTAGTATAGGTAGGCTTGTGGGGTTTGGTCTCTGATTCCTTGGGGACCAAGTGTCTGCTACAGAGCAGCCAACGCAGAGGGCTGGACTCAGTGATGCCAGTGTACTCCTTTATGCTACCCTTGAAGCAATGTGGAAAATCATATCTTTTACATATCAAGAATCAATCTTACTCCTATCATGGTTAATAGCAAATCTACAGTTTATTTAAGTGGAAACAAGATCAGTCCCAGGTGGCTGGAATTAGAGCTTGGAGCAGGAAAAGACATTGAAAATTAAGGTGGTTGTGGTTACATGAGCATTTTTCCATTGTTGTGCCGATTGAAACAGCCCTGCAGCCACTTGTTCTTGCAATCTTTCTTACACTGACCCCAGAGTTTGTACATAGAACTAAGTTACTTTTCTGGGTGGAAAACAAGCAGTTTTGGTGGAGATTGATTTTCTAATGCCTAAGATCCCTGATGTAGTCCATTCCATGTTCCCACCTATGCTTTGCAGACACAGCAGTGAGGCTGACAGGGAGCAGGGACAAGCAGTCAGAGAAGTTGGGAGTTGCTTGAATTGCTTTAACACCATCTCACTTTCTTTACTTTTTTCCTACTGTTTTTCTGTTCCCATTTCCAGACATGAAGTATAAAAACCAAATGATATTTCATCTCTTCTCATCATTGCCATTGTTTGCTGCCCAGCCCTGTCATTCTCTGTCTTTCAGAGACATCGGGTGGCTGGTAGTGCTGAGGGTGAGTTCAGGTAGATGAGGTGGCAAAACCCTTACCCCAGCTGGAAGTCAGAGAGTTGGCTAACACCCTCATAAGGATTCAGACTTTGTGTGGGCTGGGCGCTAAGTGTGAATTAACAACCCATAGCTTATCATTTGAAGTACAATAGCTGCAAACGTGCATGTCCTCAGGCAAATATAAAGTGAGCTGGCTTACTTAAGTCTCTCTTGTAGAAAGCTGAACTAGGGCAAATTGCCTCAAATTTCCTGGGGCAGACCACTGTGCTGATGTATGGTGACCTGACTACATCTGAGCCCTTAGTCCAATAGGAAGCACATGAATATTTTAAAGGACCTACTCCTAAATATTAAGGCATTAGTCTATATGTCATCAAACCACTATAGTATGATATTCCCTTCTGGGAAATAATACACTGTAATTTACCCTGCCTTACTGTTTATTTGCCTTCAAGTTTTGTTCCTTTTGCCCAGAAACATTCTTGCTTCTTAACCTTCTTTTAAAAGTGCCATTAATGTTGTGGGCCCATTGCCAGCAGCCCGTGCTGCTGTTGGTCCCTCCCCTAGCTCCTCTGACTCAGCGTTTTGTGAAACCCAGCTTGGCAGGAAACGCACTTTTAGAGGGACCAACTGTAATTTAGACAAAAAGACCATTAGCTGCACTCAGCAGCGATGGCAAGGCTGCTTTTGTGCTGCTGTGTTAAAGCAGACCGAGGCCAGGAAGAAATACATTATTTATGTTCAGTAAGTTTTGGATAGACAGCTTTTCAAAACTTAGCCTGCTTCTTCTGCAGCATTTTGGTCAAATAGATGACAGGCTTTGAGGAGAGATCCTGCTCTGTGGCAGTAGGCAGTTAACATTTAACAAGAATCAACCCACAAACCCACAGATGTTTCTGTGGGCATTTCAAAGTATGTGGAGTTTTCTAAACTGGGAAGACCATAGTATGTGGCAATCAACATCAGCATGGTCTTTGATTGTAGTTCCTGCTCCCTGTAGATTGGATTCCCTCCCAAATTGCCTGTATCCCTCATTAGGACAGAATTACTGTTTTCTCTGTGGCCAAGCAGCCACGCACTCTGTGTCTCCTCTTTTGGATGTCAAACAGAGGAGAAGAGAAGAGGCAGTTATGGGTGATAAATTTACTTCTTGTCAAGAGCAGGGGATATTTCTATTAGAAGAGCAGAACTCTGGTGATACAGCCAAGGTCTCTTGGAATTGTCAAGGTAGATACTTTTTTTGAAATATATTGCTTCTGACAGGACAAACAGAAGTTTTCTGTGGGAAGAGGGTAGTCAAAAAGTCTATTCAGCCTTTATTTTAGGCAGAATGTGCAGCATTAAGGACAGGTCAAGGATAATGAGCTGTGATTGCAAGAGTCATACAAGAGAAAGATGTAGCAATGTGTCATTTCAATCAAGGCAGAGAGAGTAGGAAGGGTATTTGTCTTCTGCCTTGTCAGGGAGAAATCTGTTTCCTCCTGCAGCACCGTCATCGCCCCGCAGCAGATACTGGTCTGAACTGGCAGGTTCTGCTCTTGTTTCGGGGCCTCTAGAGCAGGGTAAAAGCCCACTGTAGCTTTTCATCTGTTGCAAAACCTGACTGCAAGACAGCAGACTGGGCATTGCAGTGCAGTGAAATAAAAGCCATCAGCAATTAAACAGAATATTCATGACAGTGATTGAAGATGACTTTATTTCTTGCTGCCTTCGTTTAAAGAATGTCCTTCCCATATATTCATAATGTACACGACAAATGACTACGTAGCTGTGGGGGAAATACATAATGCTCTGTGTCTCCAATCCAAGGTTGATCACCAAATGATTAAAGCAGAGTTGTTTAAGGTTATTCCCAACAAGGACTTGTTAACTTCTTTGTTATTGATGTTTATTTGGGCAATTATGCCAAAGTACGTTATGTATGCAAAGAGAAAAACTTTTTAATGTGGTATCTGAATTCATGCATGTATGCATATATAAACATGTCTGTGTATAAGAATTATTTTAAATGTCTGTCTGACAAAGAAATGAGTATGGAAATAAACATGAGCAAATGTAAATGAACACACGTTTGTTTTTGCATGAACAACACATTCTCTCTCATTGGAAAATTTGAGCCTTGCAGAAAAATAAATTCTGAAAAACATTAGGGTAATTTTTACTTTCACTTTTCTCTTTTTTCTTTCTTTTTCTGGGAAGGCAGGAAGCACGAGCAGATGTGATCTGGCTGCACAAATGAAAAAAAAACCTCACACAAAACAAAGAAAAAAAAACCCTACCCAAAAGAACCCCTAATGCAACAAGTTGGAACACATTTTCTCAAATCTCAGTGGAAAAGACATGCTCACTGGTTGAAGTCTCTCCTAGGACTGTTCCCGTATGGGTTTTTGTAATCAATTAATTTGAATAAAATTTGTAAGAAATTGTATGACAATCAGCTCTTCAGGACTGCTAGCCTGTTTGAGAGATATGCTCTCTTTCTAAGTAAAATCCCAGTTACTTTAGAAGAGAGATGAAATAAAAGCACTCTGGACAATCAACAGATCTGATTACAAATTTAATGGTCTGATTCACCCCTGCTCTCCTTCAATTTTGGAGCAGTGTGAATCCAGTGCTTTTTATCTCCTTACCCCAGACACAATCTGGACTAGCACAGCAAGGAACAAGTTTCTTGGAGCTTAAGCTTGTTCTGCTTTATTCGGTGTTTTTTTCTGGGTTTTTTTTTTTTTTTTGAGAGCAGCTGTCTTTGAGATTTGTGATCTTTTCTAAAAGCATGACCATAGTGATCATAAGGGCTTGGTGAATTTATTAACTCCACTTGATTAAATCCTCCTTTGACTCCATTTTGAAAGAATTAGTTCCGGAACACAGATTTAGATCTCCTCTACCACGTATTTGCAGATGTAGGATGAACTTTATAAGCATTTTTACTGTTTTAGACTTGAACAAGAACTATCAAAATATGTAAAGCACTAAACCTAGGAGTAAAAGATCCTTAAGATTTCTTGTTCCTGGTCCTGAACTCTAAAATGGAATTATCGAATGGTACCCAGCTTCTCTCGTAGTCCATGAATAAATGTGTGATCTTGGCTTGACAGTTAAGTGATATTTTGAGGGAGCCAAACGTGGTTATGTTGTTATCTGTGAACAATGCTTTCTTGACCAAAAATTTTGTGATGAAGGAGATTGCATTTTAGTTGCAGCATCAGATATTTTGGAAAAGAGCTGAAGTTTATTAGATCTCCAATGAAAAGACATCTAGAGACTGAACATTTGGCTCAGAACAAACTCAACCTGGACTGAACCTGTAAACTGTGAAAAATTGTAATTTCCTCACATCTGCTTAGCTATTAGAAATTATTTTGTTTAAATGTGACCAAAACTCTCCTATCATTTTCTCTTTCCTTTTTTGAGGGTTTTGTTTTTCACAGAAATCATCAAGTTAATCCTTGATAATCCAAGAAAAAAAATAGAGTTCAAGTCCTTTTGTGTGTGTTTAGAAAAATGAAATACTACTTCACCATTAAAACTCTTAGTCTTATATCCAAATTCTAATAAATACTATGTGATGTATAAACCCATAAATGTTCACAGCACACAAATGGGCTGCCTCTGGAAATTACATGGCTTGAACACAGCATGATTAGATGCAAAGGAAAGGGATGAATTTGTTATGACATTTCAAAGCTTCTTATAGCACAGTACTCTCACCTATACTTGCTTGCCTGTTACTGCAAGGCCGTGGATTGTTACTTAAAAGGCTTAGAGAGTTTTTTCTTTCCTAAAATGAATGATGAAATTAAACATTGTCATTTTCAAATCTTTTTAAAACAGGGTTCTTATCTTCTCCCATTCAGTAGCAGTGCCTGTCTCAGAGAAGTGAAGAGGATATGCATGGTAGGCTAATGTCAGATGATATCCTAAATTACACCATGCAGTGATTAAGACAGTTGGATTTTTCTAAACATGTATTTTAGTGCTGAAGTCTCCACTTTACCAAGCAGTGGACAGAAGACAGGATCATCCTGTCTTTGCTTCTTTCAGGCTATTCTCCTACAGCTTCCATTCAGTTTCCAATCAGCCGAAGTTTACAGTAAGAATTTCTCAGGACACTTTAAAAATGAGATTAACAGTGGAAGACCACTGATATCTTTTATGTAGGAATCCATTATAAGTAGCATTTCTTACTTGAATCTGTGGTCTAGTAATCTAGAGGCAGAGACTCATTTTCTGATAATCAACTGTATCTTTAAAATTAACTTCATTGTTTATCTCATTTATAGCTGAACAGATACTATATAACGTGCAAAGCCTTGCAAACTGGTTTGGGTGTGGAAGTGTATTTGAGAAGAGACTGGAAACAATTTCCAGAAGTGAAGAAGCTGATTTACACTTAAACAGACTCTTTCTTCAGAAAGGAAGTTTACCTAGGGTAACCACTGAGTGCGGAATGCCCTTTGAAAGGATGTTAATTGTATCTTGGTTCAAAGAACTCCTTGAAATTCCTGTAATGCAATTATGCTAAGTTAGAGGAAGTTAAAGGATTGTGTATTGGCGAAAATGCAGTTAGAATCCCAGTTGAAGTCATGTGTCAGAAGTGCTATTGATGATAACATTGACACCTACCTCTGATAACTTCAAAGCCTGTGCTCTCTGTATGAACCTAAGTTCACTGAGCTCAGCTAGTAAAAGGACAAACCCAGACAGAGACACCAGTCCAGACCTCCAAGAAGTGCAAATGGAGCTATACCACTTAACAACAGCACATCAAAACCCAGCTCACCACCTTTTAACATAGAGGATACAATGGCTGTGCTCTACCAAATGAAACCCAACATCTGTAGACCTACAGCTGTTCGTCTAGACAGAAAGGGATCTTTGTGACTATCTGCTTTCTCCATGCTGGTGGAAAAAATGAAATTGCTCTGTGTGAGTTTCTAAGGAAAGATTGAGTGTAAAAGACAACTTCCACATTGGTTTTTGAAAGCACTGAGGTTCTAAGGTTTCTGATGTCTTCTGGGCATGAGTTCCACTCTCATGGGGGGGCCGTGTTCAAACGGAGTGATGGAAGGTTTTTTGTCTGTCCCACAAAGTGCTTCAGGAATAATGAAGTCTGAACTGATGAATGCACCCAGGACTTAACCTTTGGCAATAAAACTCATTACTCTATATATCACCTAGGGTTTTGTTAACTGCTGTTTAACAAAAATGTTTGTGCATTCTGAGTCTGCCTTGATAATTTATCTCCTTTTAAACACAAATTGCTGCTCTGTTCTGCCTGGTTCTGCGAAATGGCAAGCTAGAGTTGAAAAAGCCTAAGATCGCACACCCTGCTTGGATTTGGATATGTATAAGAAGTCCAAATAATGGAAATATTAATAAATCACAGAATCACAGAATAATCAGAATTGGAAGGGACGCCTGAGGATCATTTAGTCCAACTCCTGGCCCTGCACAGGACAACCTCAATAACCACACCATGTGCCTGAGAGCATTGTCCAAATGCCTCTTGAACTCTGTCAGGCTTCGTGCTGTGACAACTTCCCTGGGGAACCTGTTCCAATGCCTAATCCAGCCTAAACCTTCCCTGGTTGCCAGAGGGAAGAGGTCCGTGCCTGCCCCTCCACTTCCTTTTGTGAGGAAGTTGTATACAGTGATGAGATCTCCTCTCAGTCTCCTCTTCTCCAGGCTGAACAGAGCAGGTGACCTCAGCCACTCCTCATATGGCTTCCCTCAAGGCCCTTCACCATCTCTGTTGCCCTCCTTTGGACTCCTTCCAATAACTTAATATCTTTCTTATATTTTGGTGCCCAAAACCGCACACAATATTCAAGGTGAGGCCAGACCAGAGCAGAGTAGAGCAGGGCAATCCCTCCCTTGACCAGCTGTCAATGCCTTGTCTGATGCAACCTAGGACACATTTGGCCCTCCTGGCTGCCAGGGCACACTGTTGTCTCATATTCAACTTGCCATTGACAAGGACCTCCAGGTCCCTTTCTGTGGCTCTACTTTCCAGTATCTCATTCCCCAATCTCTACATACAGCCAGGATTGCCCCATCCCAGGGGCAGAATCCAGAGCCTGCCCTTGTTAAAACTTCATGTGGTTGGTGATTTCCCAGCTCTCTAATTTCTCTAGGTCTCTCTGCAAGGCCTCTCTGCCTTCAAGGGAGTCAACAGCTCCCTTGCATTAATTAATTAAATTTAATTAATTAAATGCATGAATAACCTTTGTTAGAGATTCCAGTTTTTAAAAATAAAGTGGTAAAGGACTAGATTTTTCTGCCCAAAGCACTTCTAATTATTTGGTTCAAAGTCTGCCCTGTTACAGAGGCTCTGCCTTGGGGTTCTGGTCCCTTGGTCTCCCTCTCTTCACAGAAATTGAAACATGCAATTGTTCCCACCTCAGTCACAAGCATATTTCCTCTTTTTTTTTTTTTTTTTTTTTCCCCCTGAAAATCAGGGAATAGGAAAGGTGCAGAGCAGTCCAGGTTTTCCCTAATTTGGAGTTCCCCTGCAGGTGAGTCACACAACAAGATCTAAGAACTACAAAATATTCTGGGTTCCTTAGCAGTGATACTAAGGAGATAGCCCAAGCCTTCAAATGTTAAGGGAGCCAGGTCCTCACTCTCTAGTTTCAGTCTCTTATTGCTAGTCTCCTAAACACTGAATTCTGCCCATACCATAGCATAAAGAGTAAGAGACGCACACTTCACATTGAAAATAATGGTGGATTTCAGAATTTAGAATTTTACAAGGGAAAATACACCTCCTGGTCACATGTTCTTGTTGTGTAGACACTCCAGAGGTGCTTTTAATCTGTTATTCAAATGAGTTCTCAGTGAAAAATTACATATGCATGGTGCCGAAGAGGAAAAATACCCCAATACTGTTATAGTGGAACTCAAAAATATGGAGTCACAGAATCTAGATGACAAAAATAGATTAATTTTTCATGTAGTGCACTGCGGTTAATCCTTGTGCTCACAGTATACTTTATTTAGAATCACTGCAGAATTCCTCCTCTGATTTTTCTCCCTGAAATTAGCCTGTAGTGCTATGCTTCAGACTTCATAGGAGCCTAAAGGTATTTGATTTAATTTATATCTATGAGTTTTGTTCTTTGATCATTTATTTTAATCACTGTTGGTTTTCTCTCCCTTTGACTATCCTAGATTTTTGTTCTGATACATCATCAGTTATTATTATCTAAACTGTTCTTTGCTGTATTCAGGTTCCCTAAAATTTCAAGTACAGCAATTTCATTCAAGAATGAGTATCATTACATAAAACTGCTGGATTAAACTAGCTCAGAAGCAGAATGTGAAGTTACAATTTTTCTACAATGCTTATAATGACAATTTGGAGTATCATGCTAACAGCTGAGTGTTTAATCAGAATTTTGAATTTAGTGTTTTTTAATGTAATTATTATTTTAAATGATATGTAAGTGTTTTAAATTTGGAAATATTGCAATGTGTTAAATTGCTGTTGTCTACTTTTTGGCGAATATTACAAATGCATTATTTCATAATGTGTTCAAAGTTAAACCAAAATATTTTACTGGAGTATGTGAAAATATTTGGATATTGAATCTTAAAAAATGTAAATGATTTATGCCTATTACAAGAAAAAATGTAATACAATATTCCACATGTTGAAACTGACATCCATTTGTATTTACTTACATAGTTATCACTTTTTAGTGTGCAATTGCATTAATATTTTTAGACATTGGATAGTTTAACATTTTGTTCTGACTCTAGACAGCCAACTATGCCTTCAGATGGGTCTCTGCCAGCTAAAAATATGGTCCTAGGTAAGTACATACAACCTCCACATTAGTATTAGTGACACCCAGAAATAGATTGCTGTGCTAAAATAATTAACTCCAAAGAATTCTGTGGCTCGTCCATTATTACACTAGATCCTAGCTTGCATATATGTCATAGTTTAAAGCTGAACAGCCTACGTATCTGAAGGATTAAAGGCTGCTTTCATTAGAGAACTATGATCTGGTACAATGCTGCAGCTCCTTGAATTTTAGTAGCATAGGACACACACATATATATACACATATGCATGTACTGCATGCAGTTCTGATGCCTTCAGCACAAGAAGGACATGGAAATGTTGGAGCAAGTCCAGAGGAACTGTGAAGTTAGTTGATAAGAGGACTGGAGCATCTCCCCTGTGAGGACAGGCTGAGAAAGCTGGGGCTGTTCAGCCTGGAGAAGAGAAGACTGTGTGGAGACTTCATAGCAACTTTTCAGTGTTTGAAGGGCCTACAAGGGAACCGGAGAAGGACTCTTTATTAGGAACTGCAATGATAGGACAAGGGGTAATGGGTTCAAACTGAAGGAAGGAAAGTTTAGGTTAGATAATAGAAAGTTTTTTTACTGAAAGGGTGGGGAGATACTGGAACGGGTTGCCCAGGGGAGTGGTGGCTGCCCCAAACCTGGTGGTGTTCAAAGCCAGGCTGGATGAGGCCTTGAACATCCTGGTCTAGTGGGGAGGTGTCCCTGCCCATGGTGGGAGGGGACTGGGACTGGATGATCTGTAAGGTCCATTCCAACCCCTAAAATTCTATGATTCTATGGTTCTATGGCATCGGGAAAAGGAGTCTCTGGGTTACAGTACCAGATTCTTACACCATGATGCTTTCCATGGACAATGACATAATGCAATATCTTTAGCTGCAGTTTGAAATTGATCATTTACTTGATGCTTACACTATCAGAAGGTTGTTCCAGACTGTGACTCGTCCAAAGTTAGAAAACTTGTCATTAAAAATTTAATCTATAGTCAGTGAGTCACAGCTTTGTCTTAAACTCTGTGCTGGCATGTCCAGCATGGCAATCTAAGTTGCTTCATCTCTTCTGAAAGAAACTGAGTGGAGGCTCCCCTAGCAGACGGATGAAAACCTTTTCAGTCTCTCTAGAACAGAGTGAACACAAAAACTTCTGGCCACTGCCAAATAATCTCTCTAATCCAGGTTTTGGATCTCATTCTGCATGAGATGAATCACATCTTTGATGGCAAATAAAAGCCTTGTCTGCATTGGTGGGATTGATGATTTCCTTTTCAAAAAGGAGAGGGATGTTTAATTTGTTTTGCATACCAAACTCTGAATATGAGACAGCATTCTAGATGCCTTACTGTTTGAGAGTTCAAAGACTCTAGAGATTGTGGCTCCTTGCAGAAAGGAGATTTAGAAAAAGTAAGGTTAAGATTTTAAGTATTTTTCTCACTGTTTTACTTCATACATTACTTTAGTAAGTTCCACTCATGAAAGTCATAAAATTGCAGGAACACATTTTAGCCACAAAGGATTGCTTCTTGTAGGTTTTTTCATCTCTGTCTGTCTCTACTTAAACTATTACTTTTGAGATAGCTGAACCTATATTTGTTGTGTCAATATTGGTGAACCAGTGTTGCCAATATTTTTATACTCTGCACACAGAGAATAATGTCCTGTGAACAGAAGATGCTCTTGAGAATACTTCAGCCCTGGCAGTCAGAGGTTTCACCAACATTGCTTCACTGAGGACAGAAAATTCAACAGTAGAGGACTTGTGGAGTTCCCAAAAGAGCATTTTATTCTGAATCGAGGGTGTGAGAACTTTTGCTTTTAAACCACTGTGCCAGGTAGCTGCAGCAAAAGATGTTATAAAAGCAGCATTTACTTACCTGGATTCCTTGAATTTCTCTGCTACTGTTTATAATGGAATAATCTGATGCTCAAAAAAATGTGAAAAAGCCTTTTACAGAAAGCAGTAGAACGACATTTTATGTTCCTTTTTACTGATTACTTTTCCTTGATGCTAGGAAACAATTATTTTAAGTGGATTACTTCCAAAGAATAACTTAATTTCATAATAAAACAAATACTACTTTCTCATTTATTGATGAATCAAGCAAGGTAATTGGATTTATTACTTCTGAATCTATGAGTAATCCTGTTTCCAAGTCACATATGTGTTTCCTCCTCTGCTTTTATGTTCATCAGGAGATGACACTTATTTATTCCTTCTCTTTCTGGACGAATTTTTTTTTATTATTCAGGACAACAACAGTCTTATGCATGGCTTCTGAGCTCAAAATAGACCTACTTTAACACAATATACATCCTTGCTAGAGAAAAGTAAGCTTCAGTCGTTCTAAGTAACTAAAAATACTACTTAACTAAAGCAGAACTTGCATTAATATTTACAATATGTGCAATAACCATGGAATAGATATAGCATTGTTATGCTGCTATTTTGTACTTCATCATAGCAAGGACCTGGAGGCCTTTGGAACATGTATCCCAGTTATGTAGGAGACGCCACTGATGGGTATATACAGCTAATCTGGGGAGTGGCCATGCTAAAGTGTTATTGATGCTTCTCCTCCCTCTGCTTTTGAGCTTGATAATTCAAATCCACCATGATGAGTCTTTAGAAGATTATAGATTATTTTAGGCATAATAAAATCATGGAAGATTTTTCAGCTAACTGAAATAGTCAAATATTCTTTTTTTAGCTGTAATTAATCTTGTAGCAGTTAAAAACTTCTTTGACTTGGAGATCTCACATTGGTTTGCAAACCTTCAGCAAATTTCTTAGACTGTATTTAAATGCTTAATTTGTTTTACAGGGATTGTCTGCACCTACAATTGTTTACTGATATAGCTATACCCACTCATACTAAAAGGTTTCTGAAGTGGAAATGCAGCTTCCATTAGAAAAACTGTTCTTCTTTTGGTACAGAAGAAAATATTTTCTTTGAGGAACTATGCATGTTCTAGTTTAAAGTGTGATTTTTTTCATATTCCTGTTCAGCTCAGTAATGCTAGCAAAACTTTTAAGAGTAGATCAAATCATGAACTGAAAGTGCTAAAGAAGCTCATTCAAACTCAGATTATTTTCTTCTGTGAAGGGCAAATGACCTTTGTGCTCAAAATACATTACTGTATTGATGGGATTCATTGATCAGCATAGGCCCTTGGTCCCATTGATAAAGATGCAAATCTGTTACATTCCCCAGCTTCACCACCTTTACTCTTCACATCAGTATTGACTTCTTGCCTGATAAAGTGTTGCTTAAAAATGGACTTCCAGAGCTGAATGAACATATCTGCAGAGCTCCTGAATAGTCAACTTCTGTCATTTGGAACCATAATGAAATTGCACAGTTCTGTTAGCTATCATGGTTTTCCTATGCATCTGATAATATTTAGAAATTTTTCCTGGCCTGCCAGTGTCAGCCGTGTTCTTTAGCAGTGGTCAGCAGTGAATGATAATGTTTCACTTGGGAGTTTCCAGGGTTTCCGGGCTACCAAGCCCTGTTGTGGTTTACAGTTGAAACATTTCAATCCAACTCTTCCTTTTGCAGATGTCATTTGAAGCTAGTGCTGCACTTTCTTTTTTTTTCAAATGAGAGCAGAATGTGGTGTTTGAACTGAAATTATACTCTGGGGTAGAAGAAGGGAGAAGGAAAGACATGTTATTTGCTAGAAAAAGCGTTCTCTGGGCTTTGTGGTACTGTGGCAAAGTTTGCTCCTGCTGAGTCTACCAAAATAGAGACTCAAATCTCATATCCATGTTGCCCTGATTCCTATCATGCTTTTCTCTGTGTCTTCTTCCATGTAGTGACAGAAAAAGCCAGATCTTTTGGGCTAATGTAATATACTCTTTCCTCTTCAGTCTCTTCTGTTTCCCCACCATTTCAAGGCATTGTAGGGCTTTCTCACATCACTTCTAATGCATTCCTTGCCTCCGGTCACCCAGGAATAATCTGGTGTGTTTGATTTCTGTCTCAGGTCACTTGTCTCACAGCTACATGCCAGGTCAGTGCCAGTGAGTTGTCTTGCATGGCAGAGCTTTGTTATACATGTTGGTGGGTCAAGTTTCGTGGGTTCAAAAGGAGTCGGTGTAAAGACAAAGAGAAACAGCATATGTTTCAGTGCCAGTAACGAATAAACTACCACATCAACTGCACAGCATGAACATCTTTATCCAGCTGTGTTTATATATTATTTTCATTAATTATGGTTGTTCCTATCACTTGACACAAACAAGGACTTTTTTTTCCTGTTAGGTTGCCTTTTTATTAATCTATTATTCTTCCAAAGAATAATATCCTCTGCCCCAGCATATGTTTCAGTGCCAGTAACGAATAAACTACCACATCAACTGCACAGCATGAACATCTTTATCCAGCTGTGTTTATATATTATTTTCATTAATTATGGTTGTTCCTATCACTTGACACAAACAAGGACTTTTTTTTCCTGTTAGGTTGCCTTTTTATTAATCTATTATTCTTCCAAAGAATAATATCCTCTGCCCCGCCCCACAGTGATATATCCCTTTTAAAAATAAATCTCAGAATGCAGCCCTGCAAACTACTGCTCTTTGGATCATCACTTATGAAAGAAGATACCTTTTTCTTCTGTCCACCATGAATTAAAATAAAATTGCTTATAATCCATCCTTTAAAACCCTGTGGTCAAATTTATGCTTGGCATCACAGTGCCGAAAACAGCATAATTGCACCGTGGATGAACTTAGTCTCAAGAGTTTACTTGTCCTTTGAAAGCTTTTTGATGTATTGCTATACTTTATTTATCATTTTTTAATTTTGTTTTGCTTTTTTGTAATACCAAGGCTGTTTGGGAGCTGCGTTAGTAACAGGAACTTTCTAACATTGACTGCAACTGGAGCAGAATGCTAGTAAAGCTAATGGCATTTTAGCCTTTGTCAAAGATTACACAGTGTATAACCAGCAAAAAATAGTAATTTTTCAGAGATATGCATTTTGAGATATAGGAAGTACTTGTGTGTTTATTGACTACAGGGAAGCTTTTTGAATTCAGACAAATGCATTTCACACAATTCATTTCAGGGCTGATTCATTTTATCTGCATGTCTCCTGTGCCAAGTGGGAACATTAGGCCTCTTTAAAAAATGATGGGAGATAATAAATGCTCCAGGCATTTGTTTTGCTGAAATGAAGAAATGGCAGAGAAGCATATGGTGAAATATATTTTTAATTACTTTTCAACAATGTTAAATGTTTTTTCCTTATTTTCATATTTAATGTTCTTGATCAAGCTTGCTAAATAGGCAGCTCTTACAGAACACACCACTTTGTGCAATAGCACATGACTAATTTTATGGGCAGTATTGTATAACCCTGTGTATCAGCACTGTATAAGCTATAGAACTTTGTTTTGCATGCTTTGTGTCATCCACGCAAGCTGGGATTGGGAGGGGGCTGTTTTGTTCCTGGTTCAGTTTTTTTCCTCTAAGCCCACAGCTCTCAAAACCTTTGGTTTCGTTTTCTTATATTTTTGTTTGTGCATGTAAAGCAGGAAATACGATTCTCTTCTGGTAGACTAAACAAAAGGAAATCCACCTGGGACTGAGAGGAGACACTCGTTTCCCTCTTAACAACTTCACTTTTAAATCACCCTTCTATCCTCGCCTTCATCTCCCTCCCTGCAGCACAGGCTCCACACTAAAGCAAAGTGAACACAAACAAAGGACACCTGTTCCTAGTCCTGCTAAAGAGAGAAAAGCTACTAATGCCTAAAGGCTAAAGCTGAGTTGAACGTATTACAGCTACAGGTGGTGTCTAGGCTGCAGATATACCTGCACAAGGGAAATATGAGCCTGTTGCACAGTGCTAGCAAGTAACAACTAAAATGGAAGTTACATTACAGGAGGATGGCAGGGGGAAACCAAGGTACAATTGTCACCACTTGACTGCACATATGTCTTCTTGTTGGGATGTACACAAGTGTTCCTTCAATATGAAATATGAAAAAAAAGAAGCTACAAACCTGATAATTTGCTGTCAACACAACAGGTGACCATACTCACCCCTCACTTGCTATAGAGCTTGCAGAAATTCTCTTTCTGAAGATGTCATGGTAATCATTGGTGTGAGTGGAGGGATGTTTCTTGTAGCATGCCCCAGAGATCAACAGTCCCAGGCTATTTCAGACCAGTAAGTCGTTTCCAGAGCTGAGAACTCCTCACAGAGACTGCTCTGTAACCATCACCTTTCTCAGCTTGAGTGGCTTTTCTTCTTGCAGCCGTGGCAGTGTGGCTGAAAGGAGACAGGATAGCTCTTGCACATGTCCAGCGCTTCCTTTCACACTGCTAGTGATTCAGAGGATTAAAGCAGCAGGATATAAAGCAACAGATGGGGATTTCATTCATTCCCCATGCATTGAAAACAGACTCTGAGAAATATATCCATTGTCATTATTGTGACCTTCAGTACGGTGAATGCAGATTTCAGTTTGAGATGGGAGGGGGACGTCTCTGAGTCCAGAGCAGTAGCCACCACTAGAAGAAAATAATCTGCTGATATTTGTTCCAAATTATTCAAGCAAAAATCCAGTTTGTAGCAAAAGTCAGTGCATTGAAGATGAACAAGATGATCCTGTTTTCCTCTGTCTCTTCTCCAGTCAGGATCCTGCTCAGAGGAGCAGAAGGGGGTGGCAGTAGGAGAGGTGAACCCCAAGTATGGCTTCTGTGATGCGTTGCTGGTGTCTCAGGCCTGCCCCTGGTACTGAGAATAAACCTGACAGACAAACAGAAAAGAGAAGCAAAAAGTTGCCTGTGGGAGAAGCAAGGCCATGGCCGTTGGTGGCCTAGCTGCCATGCTGCCTGAAGCTGTGGGTGGGAATTGACCAGTTTTGAGACTGTTTGTACAATTTTTGCAACACACTTGTGGCAGAAGAGGAAACCACAGCCTTTCTACCTCTGATCAGTGCAGCAGCCTCGTGTGGGTGGTCTCCAAGAGAGAGGACAAGCATTTCCCTCAGTTCCTTTCCTCCCCAGGTTGCTTGTCAGAGGGCTCTCTGGGTGAACTCAGGGCTTCAGCCTCAGGGTAAGAAATGAAGCAAACAACCTCCAGAAGTGGTCTCAGATACCAAAGGGAAAGATTAGTGCCAGGGAAGAGGCTTTTGCTTCTGGGATTCATAACCTGGGAGTGCTGTAGAGCTTTCAGAACCCAGAGGTAATAGAGGACGTTAGGTTTTCCAGAGTCTTTGCTTTTAATCTCCACATGTGAAGAATTGGGTCAGTTGTGCTTGGCCAGAGACAGCAGTTCCTCTTGCACTGTAGCTTGTGTACTAGAGATAACACTTTCTATAAATCAAGACAGGCTGTAAAAAATGACAAAAGCTGTGAGGTTCAGCTTGCCAGAAAACTGTTATCGTGTATGTGTATTTTTTTTAGGAAAAAAATATTAAATTTAATATCTACATCTCGTTTTGTCAATCTTTTTAAACCCCTGACAGGGATGTGAATGTTGCTCAAGAGCTATTACATGTCGTGATTATAATTTGTTCTTTTTGAAGAGGGTGATGTCTAAGTCGTTTTTGATGATTACATTTCCTTGGTCTATATTTATTCGAAAGGCACTTTTCAAACCTGAGAATTGTTTCCAAACAGTATGCATAAATGATTAGTACTGCTTTCAGTCATGCAGTTTGATACCTATTCCCTTTAGATGTTAGTCTAGATGTGAAGACAATGCCCTACCTGGTGCATAAAGAACAGATCTTAACTGCTGCAGCAGTTGAAAGATTTGGAATGACTTAAAGATAAAACCAGTCACTTCCAATAGAATTATAAAGCTAAAATATGGTTTGAGTTAGAAGGGTCCCCAAAGATCATGCAGTTCCAGCCTCTCTGCCATGGGCAGGGACAATTTCTGCTAGACCAGTTTGCTCAGAATCTTATCCAGCCTGGTCTTAAACACTTCCAGGGGTGGAGCATCCACAGCTTTTCCTGGGAACCTTTTCCAGTTCTCATCACCCTCACAGGAGATATTTTCTTCCTAGTATCTAACCTAAACCTACCCACTTGCAGTTTGAAGCCATTCCCACTTGTTCTATCCCTATATGTCCTTGTAAAACGTCCCTCTCCAGGGGAGAGTACCTCTAGGTGTTGGAAGGCGGCTATAAGGTTCCTCCGGAAACTTTTCCAGGCTGAATAGCCCCAACTCTCTCAGCCTCTTTTCACAGAGAAGGTGCTCTGGTCTTCTGATCATCTCCATAGCCCTCCTCTGGACTTGCTTCCAACAGGTCCACATCCTTCTTATGCTGGGAACCTCAGAGCTGGACACAGTACTCCAGGTGGGGTCTCACAAGAGCAGAGTGGAGACAGAATCAGCTCCCTTGACCTGCTGATCACACTGTGCACCTTCAGGTTCCTTAGATGTTCTTGAACCTGATCTTTTGCTAGTACAGGCAGTTCTTCATTTGCTCAGTCCCTGCCTTTGTCTTCTGCAATTTAGGCTGGAGCACTGGCCAGTGAAGACTGAGGCAAAAGAATTGTAGAGCACCTCAGACTTCTGCATGTTCCAGGTAACTAGGTCTCCCATTTCCTTCTGGAGAGAGACCATATTTTCCTTAATCTTTCTTTTATCACTGGCATATCTGTAGAAACTGTTCTTGTTGCCCTTGATGTCTTTGTCCAGATTTAATTCCATCAGGGCTTTAGCTTTGCTAATCTGATGCCTGGCTGATCAGAAAATTTCACTATATTCTATTCTGCTTAGGCTACCTGTCCTTGCTTCCACACTCTGTAGGCTTCCTTTATGTGTTTGAGTTTGTCCATGAGCTCCTTGTTCATTCACACAGGTCTCCTGGTGTTTTTGCCTGACTTCTCCTTCATTGGGATGCATTGTTCCTGAGCTTGGAAGAGGTGAATATTAACTAGCTTTTTGGGGCCCCTCTTCCCTCCAGGGCTTTATTCCCTGGTACCCTACCAAATGGATCCCTGAAGAGGCCAAAGTCTGCTCTTCTGAAGTCCAGGGTAGAGAGATTGCTGTGTGCCCTCCTTGGTGCCCTAAGGATCTCAAATGCCACCATTTCATGGTCACTGCAGCCAAGACTACCCTTGAGCTTCACATTTTGCAACAGCCGCTCCTTGTGGTGAGAACAGAGTCCAGCATAGACCCTCTCCTGGATTGCCTGCTGTGTTGTTCCTCCAACAGATGTCGGGGTGGTTGAAGTCCCCCATGAAGACCAGGGCTTGTGAACGTGAGGCTGTTCTTATATGTCTGTAGTGGGCCTCAGTCTTCCTGGTCGGCAGCCTGTAGCAGATCCCCACTATAATATCACTTGTCCCTGCTCTTCCTTTAGTCCTGATCCTTGAGCTCTTGGTTGTCTTCTCTTCCATTCCCAGGCAGAGCTCCATGCACTCTATCTGGTCATTTGTGTAGAGAGTGACACCCCCTCCTTGTCCCCTGTCTGTCCTTCCTAAAGAGCTTGCATCCTTCCCTTCCAGCACTCCAGCCATAGGAGCCATCCCACCACTTCTCTGTGATGCAAATAAGATCATAGCCCTGCAGGCATGGAGAATAAAATCAGTCAGAGCTCTGGGTTATGAAATCCTCCATATACTTAGCATGAGCTAAGGACATGGTGTTGACTAGCAGAATGCTGTGCATGCCACTAGCAAATGCCACAGCTTCAAACACACATAGTTCCCTTTTTGAGAAATCTATCGCCTACATGCGACTGAGTCCTACTTTGCAGCTGCTATGCTGCAAACCCTAAATGACCTTCTAATTTTTTCACATGAAAAAGAATCTCAGTCTATTTAATTGTTTAATGCTTCTCCAAAGACTCAGGACATTTTACACTAGGTTCACCAGAATGAATCCTTAACCCAGTCATCTGCCTTTGAATAGAAGTTTCTTCATCATGCCAGTAACAAAAATATTTTGTGAGTACTGTAATTTGTTTTTCAGCTAAGTGACAAGCAACATTCGAGTTTGGATAAAATAGGTATATATATTTTCATTGTTGTCTTTTTTTGTTGTCCTAACACTCCATTATTAGTGTCCTTTACCATTTGAAAACAAGGAAGGAACAACTTATCTTGGGAAGAGACTGTTAGATTCCTTTATCTGCTTCAAATAATAGTTAAATATCTAGTGAATTGTTAAAAACAAAGTATCATTGTGTTTTGATAGATCATATTATGTACTGAAGTACGTATTGCTCCCATATATTCTGATGCATTTTAGACTTGTATTTATTTGGAAAAAAATATAGGAAACAGTTGTTACACAAATCATCGTGTTCCAAAAAAAGATGTATATGAGTAGAGGTACTGATTTTCAAGTGTGTTACAACCATAGTATGCATGTGAAATGAATACAAACTCATTTTATCTTTGGCAGCACTGGCAACCCTGTATCTGATAGCTTTTATAGTCTTTGCTGGTTTTGACCCAAGTGTTCCCCTCTGCAGATCCTATTCCTGGACCCATTCTTTCTCCTCCCCTATCTGATTTGACTCCTGTTTCCAAATGAAATATGCTTTCTGTCCTTTGGTTCTTGAATGACTTCTCTTTTCTTTTTACCTCTTTTATTATTTGAGGTTGCAAAGTATATTAAAACTCATGAGACACACTTAATGTGTACCAAACCCCAAAATGTCTCTGTATAATGTGGGTATGTGCGACTGGGAAAAAGGGGCCAGAGCTTCTTCAGTTGTTGCTGGGACATTCAGGTAAGGGGCAAATGTCATTTAAACAGATGTTCCTCTGTTCTTCTTCTCCCCAAAAGGGAGTTGGATTGTGTCCCTTCTGTTGGTGACAATGTGTCTTGAAATTTACTTGATACCTCAGTCGTTTTGCACTCCAACTTGTGGCTGCAAAGCTGGGGGGAGGAAGCACATCCTGCAATATTAGCACAGAGGAGTAAAGAACAAATGTCTCAAATCAGAGAAGTGCTGAGAGGCCATGCAGCATTAAGCATGGACACGGGGGATGGCACGGCTGGAGTCATGCATATAGTTTCAGATGGCACTATAGTGTTTATCTATCAGGTTGGAAGTCACATTGATGTGACCTCTTTATTACCCTGGTAAATCCATTCCTAGTCCTTTGGCCTTCTCCTTTCTCTAAAGAAACTAAAAATGTTCTTCAGAGGTCCCCTGTTCATCTCTTTAAAGTGAATTTTAAATCCTTTCCTGAATTTGGGCTTGCATCAGAAGTAGGCTGAGGGAAGCAATGAACCAGCTCTGTGAGACAGATCAGATAGAATCTGTATAACATGTACCCCCTTAAAAATAGTTACTGTCTTCTTCTAAAACCAGTAACAGAATATGAGTTGTCATCTTGATGTTCTTAGACTGTCAGTTTGGCTCTAACTAAGCTACCATTTAAGGCTAGTTTGTACAGGGGGTAAGAGTCTTAAAAAAAAAATCAACACTAGCTGCTTCCATCTATCCTTTTCCAGTGAATGATTTTCTATTTAATTCCTGCTAATGTTTGTCAGCAATTTTCCTAGTGGGTCTTTTCTAATTTTTTTTTTTATTTTAAATCTTGCTTTGTTCTGGCAAATTTGCCTGCTAAAGACACTCTTTAATTTCATGGACCGTGATGGAAGAATGTCTGTGACTGCACAGGTGAGGACTCACTTCAAGTCAGAAATGCTTTTATAATCAGCTAAAAAGGAACAAATGAACACCCCCAGAGCTGCGAATTTCAATACCTCTTCTGGCAGCGCATGCAAGGCAGTATCATTTTTGAAAGCATAATAGTATTTCTAAAATCCAATTAAAGATCTTACTTTCAAGATATCTTATTTTCTGTTCCAAATAATCTTCAATCTACAGTATAACTTTGTCATCTAGAAGAAAGCCTGAAATTAAGAGAAACATTATATGATCCTAGCATCCATTATGTATCTTTTTATTTGTTGAAGGCTTGCTGTAGAATCTGCTTGTTTCCAAGGAATGAAAATTGCTTATTATCCCAGATAATGAAAGAGAATGTCGTCATCTATAATTGTTAGTTTAGGATACTTACCATACCCTTCTATTACAAATGGGTTGGCATAAAAACGGTTCAGTAAAAGAAGCAGCTTTAAAAAATTTTCTTGAATTAAAGGGAGATTTTTTTGCAAGTGAAATTTATATGTCTTTGACTGCAAAATATATTGGAACAAGTTTCTTAATTGACAGATTGTAACTTGAATATGAATGCTAATTACTGAATGAAATCCATGAATATATTTTTTGAAATTATCATAGACGTGTTTGCTTCTATATATACACCTAAGTATACCCACCTGCCTATGTCAGTCTGAGTGTGTAGGTGAATTGTATATCTGCTTATTACTTTTTTAACACATAATTCTTGCAATATGTAGGCATTTTTTCTGAGTCTATTCCTGCTTTATTTCCCTGACTAATCTCTGGCAAGATAATTTTATAGGGTAAGAAGGTTTGCATTAACACCCTCTGCCTGAATATGTCAGCTCTGTAAACAGCAGCTGTATGGGGTCAGTCATGAGATCTAGAAATCAAAACTATATGGGCTGTAGTCACAGCTCATGAGACAAACATGATGTGCTGGAAATTGACTGCCAGACAGCCTGGATTTGATAAGTTGCACTAGACTGTATGTCACACTTTCTACAGCAGTAGTATTTGACACACACACACAAGTGCCTATACGATTAAAAAAAATAAGTGAGAGAGAGAGAGAAATCAGAGAAATCTACTCCAAACTCTAGGAGGAGGATATTAAAATCATTCAACTAGAAGGATAGAAGGACATACTTAGAAACAAATGTTTGTGCCTAAAGGGCTAGAAAACCAGTTTAGACCTAAACCCCCGTGAACACCAGGTATTCAGAGCTGTTAGCTCTTTCTGCAGTTGCAGAAGTGAGCTTTAAAGATGTGACTGCAGTCAGCCAGCAACAATTTATGCCTGCATGGAAGAAAAAAGCTCAGAGTGAACCCAAAAAGGTACAAGATGAAGAAAATGAGAACTTTTCTAATAAGGAAAATAATAGTGAAAAAAAGTGTTAGAATTGGTATCAGCAATCAGTTTAAGAGTTCATAAAAAACTCTCCTCCTGCTATCAGTCATGGATTTTTCATCTAAGCCAAGATAGCCTTCATCCATCTCACTGACATGTCCTGCCAGGCTCAGGGTAACTCAGCCTCTGTTTTGGATATCGTTGCAGGGATGTCAGACTTGAGAAAGCAAGCTGCAAAATGGTTGCAGATAATTTCCAAGCATACACACGTGCAAGTCCCCTACAGTTAGCAGGTATAACACGTCCCTGCGAGCACACAGGCACAGTTGGGAGCCAGCTTTTCACTTCTGCCAGTGCCTAATTAAAATTATGCTAATTCTAACAATAAGATTACAACTTTATAAAACAAAATATAGAAATGTGTTTACTACACTGCTATTTTATTCATCTACTGCTTCTCTTCACCTTCCGATGGACAATAATGCTAAACATCTACAACAAAACTGTCCATGGCAGTTCTTCAAATATTAGCTTTCAATTTAAAAAGCCTGAAAGAACATGTGTACTTTTCACATCCCATTTTTTCCCAAATTCCAGCCCACGTAAGGTGAAAATCCCCAAACCTTCAATGCCATTGTTGCTCCTGCTGTACTCAACATCTTAGCATGCAATACTGAGATTTCAAAACCATTTTAGCCATTCTCCCCACACTGTATGGGGATTCTGGTTCATTGCTTTCATGGTGTGCA
>NW_008681994.1:40491-59771 GCF_000695815.1 Acanthisitta chloris
GAAGTTCCCCTGGTACGGGAGTTGACAAGAACTTTTGGGTCTTCATCTAATTAGGTTGTACATTGTTAGGAAGTAAGCACCATGCTGTGCTTGCTTGTTTGCATCAAGTCAGACACACTCCAGCACAACTAAGGTGCTTTATAAAATGCAGATATAAATGCTTGGGTTTTTTTCCCTGAGGTGGTGGGTGGTGGTGGTGGTGGTGGTGGTGGGAATGAGAGAAATGTTTTGGTCCCATAATTCACCAGTCTTGTAGAAAAGTAGGAAGATTCATATTTCAGCATTTAAATTGTCATAAGTTGTAAAGCTTGGATACCTTTTATTTATAGTGTCTCTGTTGTTTTATTAGGGAATCAGACCAGAGGGATCTTCTTCATACTGTGGCAATGGCTATGAAATTGATCTTCAGGGGGAGGTAATCTTGACAGAATTTGCAACAACAGAATGTACATTCTGTTTCTTGAAGCCATTTGATGTTATGAAAACTGGATGCTGTACCTGTGATGATAGAAAAGGCCATAATTTTGGGATAGTCCCAGCTCAGCCATTGTGTCTTCTAGTGTTTCAGCCTGCAGGCTGTTCTCAGAACTGGAGTCCACAAACAAAGGAAAGGTGGACTGTAAAACCACTGAATATTCTGGAGTGAAACCTTAACTTCATCCTTTTCCATATATTTGACTGTTTTTAGCAATACCTGCCCAGAGCTGCTGTCTGCTCTTTCGCTAGATATGTGCATACAAGAGCACCCTTCTTCTGCTACCTTTTTTTTCCCCAAAATGATAACCTGGTGCTGGGATTGAGGAAGGTCAAGAAGTACAATCCTTGTGTGTGGGCACACACACAAAATTTGCCCACACAGACTGCAAGCACAATGTGCCTGTATTTGAATCTGAATTCTTGACTTCAAAAGCCCTCACTGTGCTGTCAGTGGTTCTCACAAGTGGCACATATTTGGCAGGATCCCTTGATGAGCAGTGCTGTGACTCCACTGCTGCAGGGATTACCTGGAAGTGTCTAGTTTGGCTAAGAGCTGCAAAGGAGACAATCATCTGGCTTCATTCCTAATGGGTGCTGAGAGAGTTCCTCCTGTTTTCTGGGTGCTGACATCTCAGAAATACCCACAGAGTTGGTCTTTAGGCTTCACAGATGTTGTGAATACCACCTCACATCACTCACATCCAGGGGAATTTCACCAGGCTCTGGGACAGAGGAGGATTTATTTTGATTAGGAATGCTCTGCTACAGTTTATGACGTTTAGTTGCCTTCAACCAAGCACAGAAGGGAGGGGAATTAATCCTAATGCTATGACCTGGAGGAATTATTTCAGAAGGAGAGGGTAGAAGTTTGGTTAAATTATAATTTTTGAGACTTGCAAGGAAATGGTCCTAATAGCACCAACTGTCCCAACACGCTTGGTCTGAGCTATTGGGGTCCAGGTCATAGGTCATCGTTGACTACAAAAGAGGATCATTCCTACCTTAATGAGGCAAAGATGGCTTATTTCCGTCTAACAGATGGCAGTGGATATGACTCATACATCTGTCTGGGATGTATTTTTCTGAACAAAGTAATTTGACCAGCAGTTTCCAGTAGCCCCATGCTCTTCCCTATGGTTCCAAAGTTTGTATGTACTTTATAGACTCTGACCATTTACTGTTAGAACACATTTGGGAGGAAGGAAAGAAAGCATACAGTGCTATAAATATGTTTATTTACATTTGGGGGGACCACATTGTTTCAAATCACAAAACCACAAATGTGGCACCTGCTTGAAGTCATTATGATGCTTTTTTTTCTCTTCATATTTTTCTTTCCTGGCAATACTCCAACCGGCAAAGGGAAAGGAAGCAGAGGATGTTCAGACTGTTTGTATATTTATGGAGTTACTAGGACTTTTAACAAGTTATTCTGAGAGTGCTGGACTGTTTGCTAATGATTTTGTATCTTCTAGTTATTCATGAGCTCTGATTAGGATCTTTGTTGCAGTGATCCTGCAGTGTGGATTACTTGGTATCTGATAAAGTGAGCTTTCATGATGCAAGTGGTCCCTCAGATCCATCAGAGCATGCAGAGTGTTTCTCTCTGCTGTCTGTTTATGAGAAACTTGAAGAACATTATCTTTGAGGTTTCTAACTTTCTTCACAGTTGAGGTGAGCCACAGGATTCAAATGTGTATACACACACTTGCACACAGTGGAATTCAAGCCTTGCTTCCAGAGGGAATCAGGCTAGAATGATATGATGACTCTAGGGCCGCAAGGATTTTCAGTTCTGAGATATTGCAAGCTGACAGATTCAGAAACAGGGTCTGTCTCCCAAGCTGATTTTAGGAGTTGATTTTCTTTTTTAGAGCTGCTTTCTGAAGGAAGTAATGGATTTTGTGAGAGAAAAAAAACATTGCTGAAAGTATTAGATTTTTTTTTTCTGTTAGCATCTCTGAGCATCACCAAGCAGAGGGTTTTCCTGAGAATGAAGGATTAATCTGGGATATGGTATTAGCTTCTTCCATAAGCAAGTTTCAGCACTGCCAAGGATAGTGAAACACCTGCTGTTTTTCAGTCTGTCATAAGGGGACTGAGCTTTCCTTGAGCTTAGTTAGGTTAAGTTAAATAGAAACTAAAGCGAGGAACAAAACAGCAACCCTTACCATACCTCAGATTATTTTTATACAGGTCTAATTGAAGAAAGAGTCAGAATCAGGATTCTATGTACATCCTTGGGAAGGTAATTTCAAGATGTTTGCATCCTGATTTCTAAGGAAATGCAGGTTACAAGGCCACAGTATGTACCAGTGTTCTCTCCAGTAGCTTTCAAACCTGCAGGCAATTTCAACCAAATTTGATTGTTAAGTAAAAATCTGAAGGAGAATACAGAAAATAGCAGCAATTATTCCATTTCACAAAGGTAAATATATGCTTGTGGGTAAAACGTTTTCTCTACCTTCCTTTCCAGTCTTAGACTAACATGGTTGGTGAGTGAAGTGCTTTCAAATAGCACCTCCACTCCAATTTTTGAAGTCTCCCTCTCTGGAGACATTTAAAACCTCCCTGGATGGGTTCCTATATAACCTGCTGTAAGTGGTCCTGCCTTGGCAGAGGGGTTGTACTAGATGATCTCAGAGGTCCCTTCCAACCCTAATGATTCTGTGATTCTGTGACTTTCCCCTTGTTCCTGGAGCTATGGGCTTTGCCAGACCTCTTCTCACAGACAGTGAGTCTAAGCACTTTAGTAGACAGCAGTTTCACACCAGTCAGAATAATGCTGTAAATCTAACAAAACAAAACAAAATAAAATGGAAAGGAAAAATATGTTTTTGAAATGCATTTGATGCTTTTTGCATTTAAAAGATGGCCATCAGGTTTATCACCAAAAGCCATATTACTTGTGGAGAAAATGATATGAAGAAGGGAAATGGATTGTTGTCTACATATATTCACCTGTTTCTGGACAGGTAGACAATTTTGGTAGACAATTTTTGGTAGACAATTAAACATGGTCTAGAGACAGTTCTGTTACACTAGGTCCTATACGAAGGCAAAGTGCAAGCTCAGTTGTTTAAAGGCATGTCTATGTCTTTAAAGGCAAGTCCATGTATACATAGCCCATGTGTCTTAGATCTGTCTAAGCTCCCTGGCTAGACATTGACCAGACACTAGAGTATGTGTGCCTTAAGCCTTGAAGTCTGAACAAAATCTGTATAGTCCTAGGATTAACTTCAGTCCTTGAGATTTGTCCTTGCTTCAGATTACCCTTTCCCAATTTTGGTCTAGCATGAGCATGCTGAGTTGTAACTCATTTCTCAGGTGCATGTGGTGCTGTAAACAAATTATCTTTATTCTCTGCTAAATAGAGCAAGAAAATGTTCAAACCTGCCTAAAATAACAACTCCTCTTTATATTCCCAGTGTGAGTTTCTTTTCATTCTGTGACAACCTAAGCTGCTTCTGCAGCTCATGAGTTAACTCCTGTTTGGCTTGTCCCCAGGGCGCTTCTTTCTTCACTTCCTTCACTCTATACTTTTTATTTATTTATTTTTTATCCTTGTCTTACATATCTTTGTTTTTCCTGTGATAACCCTTCCTGGCTCCAAACTCTCTCTCTCTGGAGTGGTGAGCCTCTTAAACTTCAGTTTCTCACTGTCCCAAGTGTTTTCATCTCAGCAGAGAGCCATTAAGATTTAATTACTAACTGCTGCCTAGGTTCTGGATCGGTTGTAATGCAGACCTTGGTCAGCAGTACATGTGTACAGGGATATCCCAAAATACACCTGACTTCTTAGTAACAGCTTCATAATATCAGCCAGAGCTAATAGATTGTGCACAGACTTTCCCCTGCTTAGAATGTAAACCACCACTTCCTTGATGCTCTATAATGCAGCTATACAAACACACAGATTTTCTTCTTCCTCTAGCTCATTTGCTCAGCACTCAAGCACCAATTTAGAATGACTGATCTGGTTTTAATCCAGATGGTTTGATGTAGTGGTTTTTCTCCTTCTCACTAACTCCCTCCCTCCTCTCCTTACCCTGCAATTTGTCTGCATTGTTTGGTTCTGTTTTACAGCCTTTGGGTAGGACAAGCATTTTGCTTTCCTCTTTACTGGATACCTGACATTTGTGCTGCCATTGTCTGAAGAGTATTTCAAGTCACTCCCAGAGATGTAGTCTTTATATGCAGCTCCCCTGGGAACAGCATTAGAGAGGCATGGATTGTCTCACAATGTGGCATCACTCCTACAGGTAGCAGGTATTTTCCTGGCAGCTTGTCTTAAGCTTAGAGTGGAATAGCATAATTGATAAGGGGTAAAGATGTCTGCAATATATCTGTGGAGCTCTGTGAAGAAACTTATGCAGCATTTGCCTGGCTCCAGCTCTGCCCAGTATTGTAATAATGTTATTGGTAATCTACTGGGCACTTCTGAGAATTAAGGAAAAAAAAATACAGCAAAACTGCTCATAGTCTCAAGATATATGTGTGAAGATAATGAATATTATTATCCTCTCTTTAAAGACTGAGAGGCTGTGCATAAATGATTTACCTAAGGCCCCAAAGGAGCCTATGTTTGACTAGGGAGCTGAACTTTAATTGTACCTGACTTTAATCCTATGTTCTGACTGTACCTCCCTCTTTACCTACCTGTCTATTTTCATTAGTGCTCATATCCATCAGACTCATTAATAAATATGTGAGGGTGTTTTGTCATGGCTACTAAACAAGAAACTTAATTGAGACCTAGACTGGAAATATTTACTTGCCTCAAACATCCATTGCCTAAAATTGCTGTCATTACACTGAATGCCAGCTATGTTATGACATTAACCATGACTCAGTTAATGTCAGCCATTAACCTCAGGTTATGGTCACAGAATCAAAAGTGACTGAACTACTGGGTTTTTTTGAGAGACTAGTGCCTACAGCTGGAAATTACTGTCCCCAGAAGGGACAGTCTTGTGACAGTTTCAGTCCAAGTCAGCATGTCCATGGCTCTGCCTTTATTGGCAACTCCTGAAAGATATTTCCATTCCTTTTCCTTTGCTGGCACCAGCATCTGTGTATCTTTCAGGATGAAACAGTTCAAAGAGACAAAATCCCTCCAGCCATTTTTTGTTTTGTTTTGCTTTTTTTCTCCTTAAAGGGCTGGTTTGACTCTCTGAACTGGCTTACTCTCCAGTCATTCAAGGAACAGTGCTAGCACATTAGAGAGTACAAGATCATTGTCTGCTCTGGTTTATGCTGTTTTAAGCAGCCTCTGCTGAAAGTCTGGCGGTTGCCCACAAGGGCTGGAAAGGTCCCAGGTCATTGCCATGCAAAATAAAAACAGCTAACTTGAGCACCATTGAAAACTAGCTAGAAGTAGAAAAATGATCAGTGTCTGTCTCAAATGAAGAGCATTAACTTCTTATAACTAGCTTACTTGATGATGTGTAATTGTCCTTCCCTGCCTGTAGAACTTGTGTTGGACTTGGGAACAGTGATTGGAAAGGTTATGTACCCATTTACCAGCTGCTGTTGAATTTACTGCCTGAGTTCATCCAGCAATATGTTTGCTTGGTGATTGAAGTTTAAACAATAAATATATGATAGATTGCTGCTCTTGGTTATGAATACCTCAGGAGTAGACCTACTACTTACTCTGCTTCCTCTGTAACAGACAATCTTTTGCAGGGAGGCAGGGGAAAGAGGCTGGGGAAATAACCTCCTCAGCTTGCTTGAGAAGGAATTGTGTACCAGTCCTGGCCAATGGTTTAACACAGCTGCCACCTGCAGCAACTGCTGGTCAAGAAGGCCCCACTTAAGAGGGATATATCTATGAAGGATTATTTCAGCAGCACTGAAATCTTGAAAATATAGAGGAAAAAGAAGAACGATTTTTTTATTTGCTGCAGAATATAATTTCATGTTTGACTGGAATAGTTTATGAGTCTGGATCAAGTTGAGTTAGAGTTTTGGCAGAAAAAAAAGAAGATAAAATAATGTTTACTTTTAATTTAAAAGCGTTTGCTCTCTCTCTTCAGAAGCATTTATTAATCCAGCCTTCTTTGCTTATGTATTACTGCCCTTACGTTCTACAGAGGGATATTACAGGGTTAGTTCAGAAGCTCTTGTTGCAGCTGTTCTATTTTGAATAACTAATGAAATACTAATTTGAACCTTCCTTAACCATCAGGTGATAAATTCAGTCCGTCTTCCTCTGTCTCATTTTTGTGACTAACGACTGAGCTGTGTTGGGAGTAAAGAACTTTCATACCTGCACAGGAACTTTCATTCAGCCTCAAATGTAGCATCTCACCACAGCTGAGGGGATCTAAGAAGTGACCTGCTGACCTTAAGAGCTCCTCTTGCTCATCTTGTCCCTTACACCAAAATCAAGATGAATCTGCTCCCAAGTGGAGACTGTTCATGAAGTTAAACAACTTATTCTACCAAACTAAACCCTAACTAAAACAAAACAAATCCTGTAAAATCAGTAATTTGTTGGGGTTGCCTTATCTGGATGAGAAGCTATATAAAAGTTAGGAAAGTTGGATCTGTTGAAGCTGTTGTGAAACGGGATGTCAGGGAACAGCAGAGCCAGCAGTGCCACAAGTTGCAGAGAGCTGGGTGTGCAGATGACAGCATGGCCAGCATGGCAGTGCCCTCACACACACAGGCTTCAGGCCTCATGGTACTCCAGCAAGAAGAGCAGAGCAGGTCCAGCAGTAGTACCAGGGTCAGCCACAGCCCAGAACATCATGTGAGTCCATAGGGATGGGACAGGTCCAGGGGCAACTTGGAAATCAAATCAAGGTCAGGATCAGCAAGGTACAAGGCCAACACAGACACAATGACAAATAGCTCAGGCAAGGACCTGAGTGTAAATGCAGCTCTGGAGCAAAAGAGCCCTCTCATAGTGTCCTGGTCGTAGGTCCCAGAGGGCTGTGCCATGCCAGCACTGGCTCTGAGGGCAGACAGTCAGTCACTGGGTGAGAGGAGTTTGCAGAGCTGGATGGCACCTTCAGGACCAAGTACTGGATGCCAAAAATGGGCCTATAAAATCCTGGTGTAACTACATGTTTATGTTATTCAGCAGAGCTCCCTCCTTCCCCTGACCATTTCAGTTCACTCCCACCTCTCTGTTCAACTTCTGCTGCCCTGAGCCATGCTACCACAGGCTGGGATGCCAGGCCCTGAAGTCCTGTGGGTTAAAAAAAAATCCCAAAAGAGCAATAAAGATTCTCCCCAAATGTTTTAAATCTCCTCAAGCATCTATACTTAACTGGTGGGAGGACTGTTGGGAACATGGGAACTTAAGTTGCCTTCATTGCCAAAGAAAACATACAATCAAGACAAACCAACAGGCACAAGAAAGGTCCTTTGTGGATTTTAGCCTCCTAATATGCATAGTTCTCTTCCTTTTGCACTCACTACATCTGTGTTTAATTTGATAATACATAATGGGTTCGCATTCTTTATCAATAGTATTGCCAAAGTGACTTCATCTGCTTAGAAGAAAACTATGTCAAAGCCAAACCAAACCAATAAAACAAAGCAAAACAAAACAATAATAATAAAAAGGCATAGGTGGGCATTTGCAATAGATTGCTTCCTTCATCTGCTCCAATGATGTTTTCAAGCACATGAAATGTATTGCAGTACTTGAGGTCACTTTGCTTAAGTCACCTTCCATAATGTTACACTGTAAATGCAGAAGACTAATAATAACATAGACTGATGAATCACAGAGGGATGTACTTTAGAGGGTACATAGAAACAAAGGTGCTTTCCTAGGATTGTGCTGGGGAAAAGATTAATTTGACATATAAATCTATTATATAACTTAAATGCGCTGCATTATCAGTACTAACAGTAAAAAACAACAACCTTACTGCCTGAAGTTTTCTCTGGCACTGCACAGTAATTATCTGACCTATCTCTAAGGTCACTGTATACTGTGGTTGTATTTCAAGTTGTTTGAGACCACTGTAATTATTAAATATATTACAGCTGCATAGACTGTTTTAGTAGGAACTCCCAAAAAACCAGAATCCAAGTGCTTTATGGCCTCAATATCTATAAAACTAACAAAATACCTTGAAGTTATGCTATTTTAATCCCCAAAATCTGCCAGAGGATAGAGAGAAAGCTCTAGTTTTAGCTATGTCTTGTAGTCCTGAAAAGTTTTCGTCTTCCTCTTATCAAGGCTGCAGAATGCACACAGCAGTAGATATGCTTGACGTTATCTGTAGGAGGATAAAAGCCCACACAGCAGCTAGTCTGTGCTGGACAATTTTGAAGCTGTTGGGAACAGTTTCTGTCCTTTAAAAGTATTACCACATGCACATCAGGGGCTGTGGTACTTTCTGGTCTAATTTAATCACTGTAATGTGGAAGATAATCTTTCAGACTACCACACAGCGTGGGATTTGGGTCTGGCACCCTTCAGTTTTGAACATCAGTGCTCCAAGACAGCATTACTTACAAAAATAGAACCCAAATATAAAGAAAGAAACAGAGCTGATTATCATAAATTCAAGAACTAAAAATGTGCAGAAAAGAAAGAAGAAAAAAAAGAAAGAATGATGGCTCAATATTAAGCTGAATGTTGTTTAAGATTTTGCCAATGAAACAGAGAATTTTTCTTTTTCTAAGATATAACAGGCAAAATATAGTTAAATAGTTTCATATGGTAGCATTAAGGTATCTTATAATTTTGCATTATTTTCTCATGTTTCCCAAAAAATAGAAATCTGTTGTTACAGAGAATAAGACATTCACTGAAAAAAGAAGTAAAGCTTTATTAGCTAACAAGTGCTGAATAATATATGTTGAAATCCAGTGTAGAGATATGTGTTGTATTTTAATGTGCATAAAGCTTTTAACTTGTGGAGTGGCATTTAAAAACCCCATATTAATAAACAAGGTTCCTGTCATGGAATGAGTATAATCACAGTCTAACATTTTTTATGTAGCTCGCTGAACTGCGGCTAGCATTCAGATGCCTATTTGATGGATGACTTAGAAATGATGTAGATGTTTCTTCTAGGCAATAAGCTCCATTAAGGGTCTTTTTAAGTTTCTTTGCTAAAGGAAACAGAAGTTTTCGTCAACTCACTGCTGTGGTAGTTAATTAGCAAACATCCATTCAAAATGCTCAAGTTGTCAATACAATGCTTAATTTGGATTAAAAAAAGCCTAAAGAAAGTTCATGTTCTCCAAAGATTTCCTGTGATGTCAATTCGTCAAATAAAAGCTACAAAGCTTCTTTTTCATATCGGTTGACCATCATAGAATCATAGAATCATCAAGGCTGGAAGAAATGTTTAAGATCTCCAATTCCAACCATTAACCTGTCACTATGCTGTAACCTCTAAACCTTATCTTCCAGTGTCAGGTCCAGATGCTTCTTAAACACTTCCAGGGATGGTGACTCTTCCACCTCCCTGGGCAGTCTATTCCAGTGCCTGACAACCCTAACAGTGAAAATGTTTTTCTTAATATCTTAACCACAACCCTCTGGGCCCAGCCATCCAGCCAGATTTTACCCATCAAAGAGTCCACTCATCCATGATATGAGCAGCCAGTTGTTTTTTTTCACAACTGCAATAAAACTGCCAGAGTGGATAAACATAGTTAACTGTATGAAGTCAGCAAATCATAGAATCATAGAATGATTTGGGTTAGAAGGAACCTTAAAGACCCATCTAGTTGCAACACCCCTGCCAAGGGCAGAGAACCTTCCACTAGGTTAAGTTGCTGAGAGCCCCATCCAAGCTGGCCTTGAACTCTCCCAGGGATGGGCATCCATGACTCCTCTTGGCTTCCTGTTCTAGTGCCTCACCACTCTCACAGTAGAGAATTTCTTCTTAACATCTAATCTAAACCTACCCTCTTTCAAATTAAAGTCATTGCCCCTTGTCCTGTCACTTCATGCCCTCTTAAATAGTCACTTCTCAGATTTCTTGTAGATCCCTTTAGGTACTGGAAGATGCTCTAAGGTCTTGCCAGAGCTTTCTCCTCTCCAGGCTGAACAGCCCCAACTCTCTCAGCCTGTCTTCATAGGAGAGGTGATCTCTGATTATCAATGATTAGGAAATATTCCTTCACTGGTACATAGGAGACATTTAATATCTGTAGATGTGAAGCAGAAAACTGTATGTAGCTTTTTTTGCATTTCAAACACTTGGTACAACAGTATCTAGGTTTAATGTCAGCATCTATTTATGCTGCCACTCACACATTTCAGGGTGGGACAACTCCCATGTATTGTGGAAAAGGGTAACTGGGTTTTAAAAACAGATACATGCCTTCTAATTAGTAGCATTCAGGTATATATATATTGCTGTGAATAGGTTAACTTTTCTTGATGATAAAATAGAGCCATTATACTTACACAGGGAGTGATAGAGAATAACAAATATTTCAGAACAAGGTTGTGGATTACTTCGCTGAAAACTGCGTTTAACCAAGACATTTCAGTGGCTGAATTTGTCACAAAGAGATCACTTCTCCAACATCATCTTTTTATATACCATTTCTTATCAGGCTAATTTCTGATGATTTTGCCAGGAAATGCATTCTCCTTTAGGCAACATCTCCCAGCAGTGGTCAGCACATATCAAATCAGAGCTAGGAAATGGAGACAGTTATCATAAAATTAGAGCAGCAGTAAAATAAGGTATTATGTATATATTATATCAAGATTGGGATTGTAACAGACACTATATTAAAATGTGTAATTATTTTATTGCTAAATCTCCGTTCTAAGCAGAAAAAAAGACAAAATTAATTTAATTTATTCCAAATATTCACTATTTTTCCCTCTTGATAAATTGTGCCCATAAAACTAATGGAGATTCAACTTACTCCTGAAACTCTCCTTTTAAGTTTGGAATTATATATGCCATCACGAAATCTAAGCCAAAGTAAGAAACTGAGGGTATTTTGATAAAAAAAAAGAAAATATTTTAATGAGAACTATGTAAAAGCTTAAGCAATAAAATGATAAATAGAATACTATAAATTATTATACAATTCTACAATACTGTTCTTATTGCACCTTGATATAGCATTATTCCCACTGTGCACAGTAATTGTTATATTCCAAAATAATGGGAACACGATTAAGAACTTGCATAGATTAAAATTAAAATGTTCAAAGCTCAAATCAATATTTCCCTTAAAGAGTTTGGATTTGTTTTGACAACAAGGCATGCTGAGGTTTTTTTAAATCAGCATTACCTTTTTTGGTGCATTTGCAATGACAAATCCCTTATCCAGGATATGTCTACTGATGCAACACATATATTTGGGAAAGACAGCAAAGGAGAAATTCAATTCACCATTCATTCTGTCCCCAAAATTTCAGCTGATGATCAGCAGAGCTAGCAAGCAGGTGCACACTAGAAGAGATTTAACCTGTGACACCACTGCTATTTCAGACCTCAGCCTTCCCCACAAAAGTTGAACAAGTACATTTATGTCAATTTTACTGTCAAAAAGAAGACTTGGATTTTTTTTAACATATGCTAACAGAAGCATATTATTAAACATACATACAGCTATTAATAGCTGAGTTTTCAAAATAGCAAAGATATCTTGAATACAGCTCTTGGAATTATAGCTGGCACAATCTTTTCCCCTGTGCAGTATAGTGTTCCAACCAGGCTGGCTTGCTCATGTATGCATGGTGTGTATATATATCTATCTCCAAATGATAGCAATGTATTTGCATTCCAGCAGTATTACTTGAACAATAAAGTATTATTCAAGGTGAAGAAGAATGTCATATACTCCATACTGAAACATATAGCTAATTGTAGGATGCATCTCTTTCTCCTTATCCTTCTGAACTTCAAATTTACAGTGGGACAAAAACATGCACATGAGCACTTATGGCAGATGTGCTGTAAATCAAGACCATAATTTACTGGAGGGAAGGAACTGTTTCTAGTTTTATGTTTGAATAAATGAAGGGGTCCCATGAATGCTACTTTTATATTAATAAATGTCCTTTTGTTTTTGCTCTGCCTCAGGAGAGTTTTTGAAATTAATCAGAGTTCAAACCCAAACCCTATTGCCATACAGTACTGAACTGTAAACAGCTGTTTGCAGCCAATGTAGAGTACCTATCACTGGTGTCTGGTGTGCTGGCACACAGCACTCTCATTTATATTGGCACTTATTAACCCAGAAATTTAGTTGCTGTGTGTTGATACTGAAATTCACATATATCTTTCCTACTGTCTGCATTGTGATTCTGTGGAGTTTTTTGTTTCGTTTTGTTTTGTGTTTTACTTCTCTTGGTAGATTTTCATCTCCAGCACAGGGAGCTATCTCTGTCTTTGGTAGAGAAGACATAGAGGCATAGCCAGGAGAAGGATAAAAGGAAGCTTTTTTTGTTGATTTCAGCTCTTTGGGTCAGTGCTGAATGAAAAGGCTGCTCCAAACTATCACAGCAACTGAGGGAGTTGTAAATATTTTCACACCAATCCCTCTTTCATCTGCAAAGAGAGAGCTGATTTGACTTAAAAAAGAATGAAAATAGAAATATGATTAAGGAGTTTCAGCAAATCTTAGTTGAAGGAAAACTGCAAAAGTAGGACAGAAAGCTGTAGTGGTATTTTCAAAAAGAGACACTATCATGGTTGCACACTGACTTAGTTCTGCTGAAGTAGATACTTGGCTGGTTCTCATAACTGAAAAATATTCAAATTATCAGATTTGGTGTAAAAACAAATGAAAACATCCTGTTTGCCATAGTAGGAACTACATGAGTTCTGATTTGAAGGTAAATACATACAGACATTTTCATACATTGTATGTACTGGCTGCTGTTAGTATTTGTAGTGACTCACGTACTGGCCCCCACGGGAAGGCCATTGCATAGTTTTGTTAGGGGAGAAAACACAGACCATATCTATGTTTGTGACAATTCCCAGCTGGCTTCCCTGCTAGTGACAGAAATAATTAGCATAAATAGATTTTTAGCTCTTTAATGCCTCTGACAGTACATTGCACTGAGAACACATTTCCAGAAAATCATACAGCTTGTTATAACTTTTTTAATGTTTTATATGTGATTTATTGCTACTTATTATATATTAAGAATTTTTCTCTTGTGAATATATTTGCACTGAAGTACTCTTTAGGGAAGGGTTGCCTCAGAGTGGAAAATGAAGTAACTGTGAAGTGACTGCTCCCAGTACAGAATATACCTGTTATGTAGTCAGAATACATCTATTGCAATTCATTGTGCAGCTCTGTGATTTGGCTCACTTCCTAACCAGTCTCTAACTATGGAATTGACATGTTCAATGGCAGGGCTGTCTGCCAGCTGTGATGTATAATAAGGTAAAGGTCTGTTCAGATTAAAAGTTTTCACCTGAAATCATTGTGCGTGCAATGAATGTGCTCCTCAAATCAGGCCTCCCTGCATGAGCAGAATAAATAGGAATTGTTAAATGGCTGCAAACAGCTGATGGAGAGATGGTCAAGCAATTGCAAAATAAAGGACTATTTCTCAGAGTGTGACTCCATATATGTAGCCTATATATATATGTGTATGAACACCATCATAGGAAGGATGTTAAGTATGGCTTACTAAACCTTCAGCTGTGTGACAGACCTGGTTTATCATCTCCATTGCAGAATGCTTTGTGATACCTTCACTTATGCAGCCACCTTTTCCAGTGTCAGAAAAGCACAGAGTGTTACTCTCTACATGCTCGTTGACTGGTGATAATGAAGGTGTCTATTGTGCTATCCATTCATAACAAGCACTTAAAGGTGAAATTATTTATATATTGGCACTGCTTTGCAAGCAGAAGTTGAAGACTGGTAGCTCTCTTTAAATGAAAGAAAAGAAATTCTTGCTAGAAAAGTCAAGAGATCAGCAGAGGAAAGGCCAAGGAAACAGAGGAATCTGCTCTTTAATTGTCCTTGTCCATTACACAACAGATATTAAAAGGTACAGATTTATTTCTCTGAAAAATCTGACAGTTAAAAATGACAATGTCAAGGCATTTGATATATATGGACAGGTTCACTAGTGTTCTATGGTCATTTTCAGGTGCTCTCATAATACAAAACAGCCACAAACCCAGCTGGATTTACAGCTGCTTTGTTTGCTAGAAGAATGAAAAAGCAGCCAGGGTGTCCCAGTGAAAATGGCCCATATGCTGCAGCCTAGATTCTCAACAACAGGAACCTAAATCCACATTTAGGTGATTAAATAAGTGGCCTGTTTTTCTGAACTACTGATCCTACTTGTGTCCCACTGAGCCATTAAAAAAGAAACTTGAGTTTATTAGTTTCTGATATGCAAGGCTCTACCTGCAGTGTCTGGGGTGTCAGGCTGCACCTGAGGAGTGAACTACACAGAGAGACTGGTTTGGAAACAGGGCTTGTAGATTGTGGGACAAGTCTGCACCTGGTATGCAAAGACAAGAGCAAGGGGTGCCCTTTAAGTGTTTGGCAAAGAGCTGGTTGAGGTTTACCCCTACACCCAGTGAAATGTGGAGAAGAGACAAGTAGGTGACACACACACAGCACTCAAGATGTGATAGCCCCGATTCAGTGCTCTGCAGCCTGACAATCAGAATGAGCCTGTGTGAGCCTAAAAATGATTCTACAAGAGTAATTAATCTTAATAGAAAATACACACATTGTTAACAGCAAATTGTCACTTGAAAGTTGGACAGGAAAATGCAACACTACCTCAACATGTCTTTGCATCTACTGCCCATTCTTTCCAGCTTTGCACCTCATTGTGTTGATTTCTACGAGGCTGGCAAGGATTTCTCTTGATTCTAGAGAAAACATGAAAGCTGCACCTTACTTTGACAATGAAAGAAATGAACATTGCAAAGGCAGAGAAAAAAAGAGTAGTTTGGATTTTGGACCTCTTCCAAATTTGAAAGTAAATCCTTTAGTAAGGGACGTACATGGGCTAAAACTAAAGTAACAAACAAAAAAACAAACAAACAAAAAAAAACCCCCAGAAAGCAAAAAAATTGGCAGTGGTGCTCCTTCAAAGTGATTAATTATTTTTAAACCCTTTAGTTTGGGAGTGCAATGCACTGTTATTAGTTTTCGGGGTAAAACCATAAAGTTGAAAGCAGGGCTGGTTCTCAAGCAGATTTCTTACAGCCAAATCATAAAGGTTTGTTGCAATATGAACTTCTTGAACTATTGAACTTTTCCTCCTACACATTTAAGGACCAGATTTGTAATTTGTTCAGATCGGTATGGAACAACAGACTTCAGCTCAGTGCAATTTATTTATGTCATCTGGAGATATGATTTTCTCTGCTAATTTTTCTGGTTCCTATCAGTGACAATGGACCGATGATTCAAGCATTCTAGAATTCAAGCAATGTAGCCTACATAGGGAGCTTATTTTTTCAGCCAGTCTTCTGCTATAAGCAGAAGGCAGTGGATGCTAATTTACCTTGATTTTCTATGGATTTCTATGGGAAGGCACAATTATTTTGTCCCTTCCATTTGAAACTCATTTCTAGTTTCCAACATCATAGAATAATTTTTAACTGGAAAAGGAATGTGACATCTTGCTTTGCCAAGATGCACAGTAAATAAGGAGGAAATCATAAGCTCAAAAGTCTGTAACTGCAAACTCTAGATTTCAAGTATTTCCTTAGCTATGATTGCTCAAATAAGTCAAATGGTAATGTTTAATTTTAGTATTACAATCTGATAGACTGTAATTTAGAAACTGCGTTTATCATACTCTAGCTTGTCACTCAAGCAAAAGCTAGGATGGTCGTTCTCGTTCAGGTAAGGACCATGCTGATTGTTGAAACAAATGCATTACAAAATGGAAATTATTCTCCTGAAGCAATTTTTATGCTTAGCTGAGAGGTTGTGAAACAGAATGAACAGAAACTTCAACTTGTAAGTGTGGAAGAGCACAGTCAAACTAAATAGAACTTAAAAAACCTCAAACCAGCCAAAATCCCCATCTAAAATGGCACCCCCATCCCAAAACAACCCCCTCACCCAGTCTCTTCTTTCCCATGCTTTGAATTGTAGTGTTCATCAGCAGTTAAGTCTCAAATGCTTCTGTTTAAATTACCTGGTCTGGGAAGAATAGACCTAAAATGTTTTATCTTCTGTTAGAGCCAAGAATCCCCTTAGTACATTTGCTTCAAAGTGATACACAGGACAAGAGGAAGGGGGGGCAAACTTGCTGTTGTTCCACATGAGCTCAGTCCCATTGCAACACATCCTCTGGGGATTTCTCCATACAGTTCCTAACCTTAAGCTAGACTTTGCAAAGGCTTTCATCTGTAGCAGAATGGGGTATCATAATATGAGTGTTCACCCTCAGGAGGCATGGCAAAGGTTACTAGGCATTATTGACCTGCAGTGTAATAATGTCCCTCAAGACTAACCTTTAAAGCTTTCAGTTCTGAGTAAGTAAGACTAGCTGGATCTTTTCTATGTCTCTGGGAATATTATAACTTTTCATAAACCTATGTATAAAGAATACTGAGAAAGGGCAAGAGGAAATTGCCATCTTGTCTGAGACATGCCTGCAAGGCACACATATACTTGGTTTAAACAAATCTCTGCTTTGTTAAGATGGTTGTTCAGAGTGATATTGCCAACATCAATACAATTTTGACAGTGGTAGGAAGGAACGATCTGACTACATCATATCTTCATCCTTTCATTTCAAGAACTAGAATGAGGCTTGACTTATAGCTTTATTGGATCCATCGTTGGTGTACATTGACTAGCAACTTTGAGTTTGATGCAGCTAAAAATCTTTACATTAGTTTAGAATCTGGCCTCTACTTTAGATTACAGGAGCAATCTCCTGCATTGCTAAAAGCTTTTTAAAAATAAAAATTCCCATTATTTTGCAATCTATATAATTTTCATAACGTGTAGCAGATTAAAAGACCTGTCTTGTTTTCTACAGAGGTATGCTTTTCAGGCCAGAGATGCCTAATAAGTGGTCTAACGGCCTTCATCTCAGTTTAACAGACAGACAAGCAGGGGTTTAATTTTAAAATGAGACAAGGCTTGTAGCAGAGTTTTTCAAGAACATCTAAGCCATTTAGAACAATAACTGATTGAAATTTTCCATTTTGAACAGCCTGGTCTTGTGGTTTCATAGAAATGGATCAAGGTACATATGGTAGAGGAGAGTTACTGGGAAGCACAAATTTATCCCAGTAATTTTTTTCCTACAACGTCAGTGGAGTTTATATATAAAGTAGAAATGCATGCCCCTTTATAATATTTTATCTTTCAGTGATATTGACATTTACAACATGTTACTTCTCACATCAACCATCAACTGCTGGTTAATTCACCATCTCAGAGTGTCAACCATAACCCAAAAGTCCTTTAGATATTTCATACCTAGAATATTTAACAGAATATGTATGCTTTAGGCATCCTTACTATAGCTAGAAATGATATCAACAGCAATTTCAGAAAGTGCTGTGTAATGTTTTGGTTTTCCATGTCAAAATTTAAAAAAATCTGGGGAAAAATGATCCCCAGAATCATGCACAATCAGCAGAATAATATTGATAAAAACCCCAGTAGTGCCTGTCAATCTCTTTTCCAAATTTGATCAGAAATTCTTGACCTTGCTGAGAATTCAAAGTTAACCCTAACTGCAGAGAAGGGGAAGAGAAGGTTATTTCATAGAGGACTCCTGAGTAGAGTTCTATCTCATTAAAACTTCACCTTATGCTTTAGCACAGTTTAACTATAAAAAATACCAGGAAATAAATCTTTGCCTTGAACTATGTGATATATGTGAAAGAGCTTAGTAATTTCCATCAGGTTCCTAATAGACAAATATCCGTATCATGAAACTGCTACTTATCAGAAAATCCAAGGAATGAAAAATGAATGGGCACTGATTCACTTAAAATTTTTCCTCAGAAGACTGGATGTGGTAAAAAAAGTCCTGTAAGAATATCACCTGTAAGGCCTGGTGGAGAGCAGCACTGTGTGCATACTAATGGCTCGGTGGCACACGGTACTTGAAAATTATAGTTTGGGAATCATGGTTTCACATTCAGCTATTACTTTAGCGAACTGAATTTTTATCCTTTTCTATTTCTTTCTAAATATTTAGTATTTCTTTTTAGCCCATGCATTATATAAGTAAACAGTGTAAGGAAATACTTTATGGTTGTTAAACTGTTTAAAACTGTATTGCTAACATAATTCTTCTTCCACTGGTCTGATTCTATAAATCAAAATCATAGCAAATACTAGTCATTCAAAGCACTTTCTTACTAAATGATTTAGATGAGTTGGTTTTAGGAGGGGTTGTGGGGTGGGGGTTGTGGTGGCAGAAACCCCAGCATTCCATAAGTGCAAATCTGGAAGCCTAATAATCCATCTTCTCTCTTTTACACCACCAGTTTCTAGGTGAGGTATTTTAATTTGATAACATAAGAAAGGTAGAGGTATTGTGATGTGTTGAGACCTGATCATAATTCCTTTTAGCATGAGACTCTGGGCTGGTGAGACAAAAGTTTTGGAATGAAAGATAGTGAAAGAACTCAACAAACAAAACCACCACCACTACCAAAAGCAAATAGGAAAGATATTGAAACTAACAACTGCAATAAACGTTTGTGTTAGAAATCAGTTACCACTGAGTACCACTAAACAGGTAATTTTCAGCAGGCTAGCAGCTAGATTACCTACCTAAGTGAATGCAGGTTATAAAGTCAGAAAATCTTGTTATGTCAATATTCTTGCTGGCAATGCAATCATGTTGAATACCTTCCACCTTAACACTGCTAGGG
>NW_008681994.1:59791-65480 GCF_000695815.1 Acanthisitta chloris
ATCCAAGGCTAATGCTTCAACAACAGTAAAAACTCTCCTTACTTTCTGTACATATTGATATTTCTGTCATTGCAAGGGGAGTGATTTTATCAGCTGAGTTAGGGATGGCCCAACACTCTATTTTGAATGGAGTTTCTTATTATGGTTAAGCAAACTCCAGGTCAGTTCAGAAATCAGTCCATTAGCTGAAAAGTTGTGGAAAGGAAGAATTTTCAATTGGAACTGACAGCTGCCTTTCAAGATAGAAATTGGGGAATGCTCCTGAATGTAATTGCTTAGGAAGCAGCAGTCTGCAGTCTCAGTTTCTTGAGAACTGTTCAGCAGTAGAGAGAGACTTGTAGAGTACTTTTTCTTGTCTTTTGGTGACTGGAAATAAGACCTAGCCAGTATACAGGGTCACTAAAAAGCTTGCAGTTCATTTGCCATTCTGTGTGTCCTAGGCACAAGTGTGTCCTGCTCATTATTGCTGCTGTATAGCTTTTATTTTGAGACTGATACTAGGCTGCCCTCCAGCTCAGCTCCTAAACTTGTGCTGTGACACTCCCTTCAAAGTTAAAAGCATGGCCTCTGCCATTTCTTCAGTTAAGATCATTGGTCAGAAGGTGCCTAATAAAGTACTCACATTGCTCCCTGCAGGCAAGTGAATTATTTCCAAGAGTTTTCTAGATCTTAGACAGCATACTGCAAAATTTATGGACTTCCAGGTCCAGTGTAAGCCCTAAGCACTCTTGTGTGGAAGCCACCTCATTTCTGGAACCATGTTTGGTTAAGGCTGTTAAACAACTACTCCTTTGCATGTCATGGAGATGTCATATTATTGTCCACATGAAAACTGATCGTTCCAAAACAGATTTCTCACATCCCACCCCACAAACCCATGATCAGACAAAGTGTTAGGAGGTGAGAAATGCTACTGTGAATACCTTTCATCGATGTGAAAGAAAACTAGGAGTTTACCGCTTTGGATTTATATTTTGACCGGCTGATTGCTTCCCAAGGTAAAGGTATGAGCTTATGGCTCATACATCTAAGGCACTTGATTCCCTCATATTATATAGGGAGCACAGCTCATAGCTCTGGATTTTGGTTGATACTTATGGGGACAAATTCTTTAAAACAGGCATTGTACTGCCTAACATAGATATATCAAAGTTTTTTTGGTCAAGCCCTTGAGGAACAAAAGGCTTAGACATCTTTGAATTCATTTGTCAATCAAAGTCAGTAGGAAGCACATTTAAGTCTGGAACAAATACCACTGTGGCTCTTCAGTGCTAAACCTGCACACAAGTTCTACTTCTGTGATTACTGAAGCAAAATGCAGTACACTATTTCTTAAAGACTTCTCCCCAAAAAGCTCAAAAGTTGGAGGAGTGCTTTTTGCCTTCTTCTCCCAGCTGCTTCTGGTTCAGGCCAAAATTCATAAGTGAGATACGTGCTTGTGGGAGAGGCATTATGCAAGATGACTCCACTTTTTCAGTTTGCCATTATGTGAATATACACAGCAAATGCATCCCCTTTCTATAGCACACCATTTCTAGAATTTGACTAATTGCCTGTTTCATCATATCCCTCCAATGAACTGATGGGAAAAATATGTGCTCTCTAAAGAAGGCTGTGGTGATGCTTTTAGCCTATGATTTCCGGGGACCATAGTTTGAGAAGCAATGGCATGCGTGTTGATACACGTCGTGTCCCTAGATAAAGCTTCTCTTTAATGTTTGACAATGTAATTTCCAAAGAGTCTTTTAGGGGAAGACAGTTAGTGTTTGGATCTAATGTCATACAAAGAATAAGGGGTCAGAGGGCTTGTACTGGAGTTTCTCCCATGTCCACCCAAAGAAAATTAACCCTCTTTTTCCCTGATAAAATTGTTTGTGGAGTCTCTGTATCTCATCACAAGTAAATATTGTAGATGATGTAGTCTATTCCTTGGTGAAAGATAATATATAAATGCAGTATTTTTATTACAGTCATAGCACATATTTTAAAAAAGCGTGGTACTAAGACACATTGGTGCAAAATTGTTATTACAACAGAAACATATATTTTTAATGAGCCCTGAAGCCAATATAACAGCAGTTGTAGATGTAATTCCCTACCATAATAAAGTAATTTATTTATCAAAATAAATTATCTCAGAATTAAAAAATAAAATATTACTATAGCTACAGTCTGTCAGAAAGGGCAAATTTAAGCATTCTGCTTTATGTGAGACATTGGGAAAGACAGATCAGGCAATATTATATTAGATAATTAAAGACCTTATGAAAACCAAGCACATTTTGAAGAAAGAAAAGAAAATGCAATTCCCAGTGGAGCTTAGAATACAGTTTTCTCTTTAGAAAAGAAGTCCATAACTGGAAGAAATGTTTTGGAATTAATTCTTTTTTTTTCTTTTTCTTTTTTAGGTGAAGGGAAAAAAAAGTGTAGATTCCAGATTCTAGGGATTAAGTTATAAAAAGCCCCTCAGACTGACCTCCAGCATTTTGGAAGAAAGCCCAGTGTGTAATGAGGGAGTAAGTGAATGAGAAAGATGCAAAAAGCAACGGGTTTTTTTAGTTTTTTAGTTGTTTGTTAGTTTTTGTTTTTGTTTTTGTATGCTTACAGTGCCTTTAGGGACTTTATCTGTATTTACTGGGTAAACAAACACAATGGCATTACACAGGTAGTCTCTCCCTCACCACATGTTTAAATTATGCAACAAATGTTTGATTGGTGGCTTCTTTGAACTGAAAAGTGCCTGATCACTTCATCCTTCTGGTAAAAGAGAACATTACTTAAAGGGAAGTGAGCTAGAAAATAATACAACAGCACACAAAAATTTGGCAGCAGAATCACTGTGAGAGATTGAAGCATCGTCTCTAATATAAGCAAGCAACCCTGAGAACTGGAAGCAAAGGATTTCAGATAGCTTGGGAATTTGGCTGCCTCTGTGGCAGATACAGTAAACAGCTTCAGAAATGGTTATGTATTTCTGCTAATCACTTAGGTCATAAGATAACAGCTAAGTTGACATTTTGTGCGCAAGAAGTGAAACTGCTTACTCCTGTTCCCTACTTTCTGTCATTTTTGCAGAACAGTGACTGTCAGCAGTGCACCCTGAGTGCAATAACATTGCAGCATGTTGGCAAAAAGACAACCTTGAGACCTATGTGCCCCCAAATGCAAGTCCTGTCTGAAATTTTCTCATGTTTTAAAATGATAAATGTTACCATCTTCCCTGTGCATCATCTTGTAAGAATGCAACGAGTGCAAAAAGAAAGGAAGTCAAAGGGTACTTGGGCCTTCTTTTTTTAGAAATATGCCCAGCACTTGCTCTTTAGCTTGCTTTCTTATCACACTTCAATATGCAGTTCTATCACTGCTGTTTAATGATAATTTCATGACTTGGAGTTACAAATGGCTTTGGCATTAGAAGTAATTTAAAACATTTCTCCCCTCTCCTTATGTACAGATGTACATATTTATTTGCACTCAGAGACTGTTGAACCCCAGCTTTGCTGACAAAATGCTAATGAGACCACATTGTAATTCTCATTGATGATACAAACCTTGCTAACGACAGTTTTTGAGGAGATACAACTGTTTCAGAACTTGGTCTTAGACATTTAGACATTTAGAAAAGAACTTCTTTCTTACCATGCCCCCTTCCTTTTTCTTTACTTGAAATGATCTATTCATGTCTTGAATATAATATCACTCATAGTCTGTAATGTTTTCTTCTGATATTATGCCTTTTCTAAAGTTACAATTAGTTTTAATGTACTGAATCTATCACAAGTATCACTTTGCTCTAGAAAAAGAAAGAACATATTGAAATTTGCCTGTCCACCCTGTATTTCACATTTCTGCTTACACATAAATAGATGCTTACAATTATTACCATGGTTAATTTTACAGGCAAATGTGTGATTTTAATGCTGAAGAGAGGCTGCATATGGTCTTCAGCTGTTCATTCTACCTGTCCCAGCGGTGAACATTCATAGTATCTTTGGAAGAAGCATGTCTAAAATAGGAACAGTTTTGTATAGAAATCCTGACAGTCCATCCTTTCCCCTAGTGAAGTTACGGAGATTTTGCCAATGGGTGGGAGAAAGATTCTCTTGAAATCTTGCTGAGTGCTTCCATCAATGATAAGGAAAGTGTCAAATCACATAAGGAGTAAATATGGAAAGTATATTCAATTCAAGCATTTTGGGAAGCAGAGAAAGAAAATACCTAGAGACATGAGAAATAAGCTATATGGTGACAAATTAGAGTAGAGGTGGATGTTTCCATAGGAACCATGAGAAAAGACATTTGTCTATGTTCAGAATCACTTGCATGACATTTAGAAAGGGGTCAGCAAATTTCTTGGTACAAGTCTTCCTTTTCCTTATGCTCTTGAAAACTCTTTAGATACTTGGAAAGTGAAAAAAGTTTGGAAGGTGGACAGGACTCAAGACTAGGGTAACTGCAAAGTTAATGTTGCTTAATTTACATGAGGTCTTCTATGATATCAAGTATCTTTAAGTGATAATTAATGCATGTGTGTATAAGGAGCTGATGAATACTAACAAGGGTCTTCTTTGGATCAGTGAGTCTGTGTGATGTGGAACCTAACACTTTTCTCCTGCAGAATGATGAGAAAAACAAGTAAATGTCACCAAAGCATCAGTGGCCCTAGAAACTCTTACTATTTTTATGTCCCTAGGTGCACTGACTAAAAGATTTTTTTGCCTATATGGGGATACTCTGACACATGTCCAGGCAGAAAAATGTAATTTCTTTAAAGAACAGAACCAAACTGCTTTCAAAGCTTGGATATTCCAGGAGAAGGGAGTATGTGAGATGCCGTACACTAAAAGTGATCTGTGGCTGAAAGCTGGCAAATATCTAGGTAGGAGTTAGAAATGCATTGCAAGGGCAATAAAAAACAATGTGATCTTGTGTAGTAAACCAATGGAACAATAATTCTGCACAGCATCATTGTGATTGTACCTCTCTAGCCAGATCACATCTGGACTATTGCCTTCAGTTCTACCACGTACAGCAAAGTACCAGTAGATACAGACTAACAATGATAGAAGAAGGGAGTTCAAGATGAGGAACAATTAAAAGGTCCCTACCATTTTACTTAGCCAAACAGCAAATATGGAAGTGGATGAGCTGATATAAGCCAAATATGACTATGAAACAGGGTAAGGAAAGGATCCAAACTTAGCATGATATTATGGTTAAATAAATATAGGCTGCATATAAAAACAGTCCATTTTTTTCATGGAAACATTTTCCCCATGGGAATGCCATCATTTTTACAGCAAGTTTGGGGAAAACCCTGGAGAGCATACATCAGAGAGAAATCATGAGCTTGTAGTTATAAGAATGCATTTAGCATGTCTTTCTCATTTGCATTATTATGATATAAATCAAATCCAGTTAAAAATAAGAGGTAGGGGAATAGTGAGTTGCAGGAAAGACGTAGCTATATGCTCCTCATTAGGTTCACAAATGATTGAAAGAGTTAATTTCTTTTTAATCAGGAATTAAAGGAAAAATATGGAAAGCAAAGCATGAGTTAAAGATCAGTGGGATGAAGGCCTGGGTGCTCAGATTTCTGCCATGAAATCAGAGCAGCTTTATCAGGTGACACTGAATGGGACATCTTTTCAAGGAAATTCGTTTTCCAGAAGTCTGGACTTATTTTCCC
>NW_008681994.1:65491-85028 GCF_000695815.1 Acanthisitta chloris
AGACAAGGTTTCTGGTAATGCTGCTTTCTTAAGGCGACGCATCAAAGAAAAGTTTTGCCTTGAGTTAACATTAAGAGTTAGTGAGAAGAAATACACAAGACAGCCAGACTGTCTTTTGGAGTCCCTCCAGACCAGCGGTGGCATGAACATGGCCAGGCAGAAGCCAGCTGAGAGCCTGGATTGGTTGGGGGAGTTTGTTACCCTTTCCATTTTCATTTAAAACAGCAGTTGCCAGCCTTGCTAAAATGGGTTTAAAATTGATTCTTGACAAACTCACATATAGTCTCAAGACCATTATTCTTTCACCATCATGGATATTATTGTTGTTCTGCAACCCATACTAGGATCTTGAAAATGACACACTGCAGCATGTTGGAAAGTCAGTCATATAAAAAGTCAAGAAATAAGGTAGTAAAGCAAATTCACTTTATCCTGACTGGCTTTGCCAGTTGGTTTAAATGAGAGTGATAAAGTTATGTTTCCTTCACTGGCACTGTAGTTCTTTCCTTAGTTTTCTATAAGCCTGTTGTGGAAGACAGAATTTAAATGTCATGTATCATTGCCAACAGAAAAATGAAACTTCTTTTGGGTGGGAGCAGAGAATGTCAATAGCTTGTTTGAGCCTTGGATTCATTTTGCAGACACACATCCCAATTCAAGGAGATTTGGTAGGATGAGATAAACAAGTGTTGACAAAACGTAGAAAAGAAACAGACTTTCACATACTTATGGAAGGTAGGTAAGCTGCTTCTCTGAAAGGGAGCACTTTAGAGGCTGATCTCATGCCAGACTTAAGCTGCAGATTGCTATGTAGCTTGTCTGAGTTTCATTCCTTTCCTTGGGGTAGACGTAGTTTCTCATTCTTCAAAAATGAAAGGCAAAAGGGCAGAAAAAAGAGAGAAAGGAATGACATCTTTTTCTCCAGTTTTGATGACATCAGAAAAGAAATGATCCAAGTTTAGTGCCATCACTGATTTATGTGAGAGCTATCTATACACAAATCAAGACAGTCTGAAAATGCACCTAAAGGAAAGCCCTTGATTTTATTGCTGCTCATTAAGTGGAAAATTCGGCTCTGAAACTCTTTTCAAAGTACAGTTCCCTTACTTTTTGCCATGACATCGATACTAAGTTCTGTGCTTCTAGGCTAAAAAAGAGTGCTTTTCTGAGAGAGACTGAAAGATGAAGCTCTCTGAGATATTTTATTCCCTGATTTAGTAAATAGATTTTAATGGGATAATTTTCATTATTAAAACTAATCACTCCATTAAAGCATTTGGCTGAAATAGTGTCCCATGCTTTACTGAGACCATCTTTTCCTGAACAGGAAACAAGATTAGGGCTTTGCAGACAGAATTATCAGTTCTGATTGCATGGATTTGATGTAACATTTCTTTTTCATTTTGAATCTGCTCCATTTAAACTTAGATCCTCTACCTCAATTTGTCATCTTTCACAAATGTTTCTGCATACTTACTACCTCTGGCATCTGTACACAGGTACTAGTCCTTCATTTTGAAATTACTTTTCCCATGTAGATTAAGTCAGGTGGGGTTTAACTAGTGCAACTGCAGTATTCAGTTCTGCTCAGAGTAGGTAATAATCTAGTGAGTTTGTATTAATGTGAATGACAGCAGGATTTTTCTTCCCACGTGGGATAACAACTGGGTAAGGTTGCTCCATCTATATAGGTTGCCTATATGACACCGGCAATGCATAGATTGAATGAAGGGTAAGCTGTCAGGGAATAGAAAGAAGGATAGAAATACTTTTAGTGCACAGTTTCTCATTGTATAGATTTTTGTATCCTTGGTTAAGACCAAATATTTATAAAACTAAGGACAAGCTCTATCGTACACTAATATGAAGAACTCTATCTATATTGTGAGGTAATTGTGAAGAATATGGCAAGTAAACATGAAAGTCAAATGATTGAATGAAGAGAGAGTTTCTTATATGCTTTCAAAGTCCTTTGTGTACACAGATGTCCATTGGCATGCACTGCTTGCTATAGAAAGTATGTTGTGACTGTGAGAATCTGTATACCACCCAGCTTCTTCAAAATTAACCTTTCCCTATGTACATACTGTATTTCCCAAAGGATCAACTATTTGAGTTTCTTAAATCTTTTTCAGATTAGCAACATAATTCAATCCAAACCCTAATTTTCACAAATGGTGCTCGCTATATGTTGTGATGCATCATAACAGTTTTAACCTCTATCTGGGAAATAATAATAACAACATCCTAAGCCCTATTTCTACATAGATTTTTCTATATTTTTTTTTGTCCAAGAAAACTAAAATAAAGAATTAAAAATGGTGCAAGGCTTAGACTTCTGTTTGTGATTAACAGGTATTGGGACTTTATGTTGTCTGATGGGAACAGTTAAAAAATGCTGACTGTACTATATATACAACAAATAACTCCACGCTGACACAGTGCTGAAGAAGATAGGTGAAACAATTTCAGTCACCATATTAGTAAAACCCTCATATTAGAAATGTTCTCATTTATAGCTTTCTTAAGAAAATGAATGCAAATGTATCCAAGCAAACAAGCATCATGATTCTTATAGAAGTAGGCAGAACCTTAGATAATTCAACACTGCATGTGGTCCATAACTGAAGCTGAGGTGAAGGAAGGTGAAGTACTGCTCAGTGAACCCTAGGATACCCACTGACTAGCCTGTGTTTGGATCTCAGAGCCATCTATGCCCTTCAGCAAGTCTTGAACCTGACTGTTCTGGCATAAGGGAAAAAAAATACCCAGGGTGACATCCATAAACCAACTCTAGGGCAAAATAAATGTCATCAGGAAAACGAATCAGGACCATCACAGCCATAGACAAAAAGTCTGCACATCATTTTCCTTACTCATTGCACAGTAATGTCGACCTCAGAAGATTGTATTTCCATTTGCTTTGATGACAAACACATTCAATCTATAGCTATTGAAGACGGTTATTTCAATATCAATTTATTAGCAGCGTTAACATGAATGCTGATTGTTTTTAAATGCAAAACAATGTCTTTGTCACTAATTTTAGAACTAATTTTAATTTGAACTTGACATTAATATAAACACGACAATGCCACTTTGCCACTATGTATTGCCATCATGTATTTTTATTTTCTCATGGGAACTGACAGAATATGATTCATAATGACAAAATTAATATAAGCCTATGAATAACAATAAGGATGTATAATAATATTAACATACATAACATCATCTGTATTGAATCTGTCGACATTAATAACTTAGATTTTTCCCTACCTGATATACATTTTCATGTGTCTATAAATGTCTTCATTAATATACATTTATTATTACTCTTAAGCTTATGCATAGTCTCTTTTATTATGCAAATAAGGGTTATAACATACACTCAAAGAGAGTGACTCTCCATACATCACTTTTATCTTTAATAAGTCCTATAAAAAGCAAGTAGGTTAAAAACTCTTCCCCATTAATTAAGATTGGTTTGCATTCTTGAACTAAAAAGGTTCATCGTAGAGGATACCTACAGAGCTATTGCATAGCTCTATTTACTTATATAAAAATATCCCAGAAAAACTATGCAAAAAAGTATTTTTCAGAACTGGAAAAACAATAATGAAAAGGAATAAATTTACAGCTTGGAGTGAAAGTTTTATCTCTACATACATCCAGGTACAATTGGGAACAATAAGACGGTCACAAAGGCAGTTCTAAATGATGCATAGTTGTTTGAGGGCATATGGTACATTTCACTCTTAACTGAGACTTTTTCTACCCTTTTAGTGCTTTATGTTAGAATCTTAACAAGATTTGTTAGTCCAGCTTGTTTTCTTTAAAGTACAGTTGCTAAAAAAAGCCAAAGAGGAAAACTAGTGTCACAGCCATCTGTGAAAAGAGACAGAGGCATAAATGTGTTGAATTGTGATGAGATCTACAGCAGTAATGATGAAGGTCTCTGGGGAAACCTTCATAGGCGGTTGATTTTCTTCTGAACTGGACCATCAAACACGACGGTAACATTACATGGAAATAAAACCTTTTCCCTCTGTCTTCCTTCACTGTGTTTCAGAAGAAAAGCTCATCCAAAGAGATTAGTAAATAAACTATCTCAAGATGAGAATGTGAGTGGCGTATTTTAGCCTGAAAGGGTTTCAAAATTATCCTTGTGTTCTTACGAGAGTGCAATTAGATTAAATAGTCCCTATTGTCCACATTGAAATAAAAACTACCTGGAATTGAAGACTTTAATTCAAAAAGCTTCTTCAGAATGTCTGTAGGCAACTCATATGTTTGTATTGAAACTCCGACTTGGGAGCTTTCCTGATTGGGATGAAATCCACACAGCCATGCCTAATGCAGAATTTCTGAGGCTCAATACCATACTTCTTTTGCTAGCCTGTGTCATTACTCATTAGCAGATATAACTTGTCATGTATGATTAAAAATGTATTAATTAAAACTACTGTGTCAAAAGGTTAACTATATGATTTATGCTATTTGATTATAAGTGCCTTTAGAGAAATGTTAGGCTGGATTCCTATTTACTCCAGAAGATATATTCCCTTTTAACTCGATGAGTTTTACTAAGGGAAAAGAGGAAGGAAGGTTTAGAGAATACTGCTTTTTCTCAGAAAAAGCTTCAAGGACCCTTTTACCGTTTGTATTGTGGGAAGCAGAGGGAACCTTGCCCTGGGAGCTGGGCAGGTAACCATTGTTGCACACAGGGTACAAGGAAAGACCATGCTGCTTCTAGAAGGGGCTTCCCAGACCTGCACTGCAGCATTCCCAGCCACAGGGCAATGCAACCTGTCTCTCCCATTTGGTGGCAGCCATCACAGCCAAATTCAACAGCCAAGTGACACAGCCAGGTTCTGGCAGGAGGAAAGTTGGGAGTGGGACCCTTTCCCACTCCTCCCGATCTGTCTGCTGTTTAAACGGTGATTTGTATGTTCATGAGTGGCTTTCATGCCAGGGTCAAATGTGGACAACCGTGATGCAGTCGTAGGAAATGCTATATGCAATTACTACTGTGGATGGCTGCTGTCAATGGCTGTGAACACTGCATTATGTGATAATGTTTCAGCAGTTACACAAAAAAACCCAACTGTTAGAAGCAAAATTACTCAACATGCTTAAGAATCTTCCTAAGAAATGACACGCCCTAGTGGCTTTGGTTTTTGTCCTTTGGGGTTCACATAACATACTAATGGGACTATCAATGTATCACTTGGGTTAGGATGCCATCTATAACGAATCTGGAGTTAAATTTGGGCTAGATTTCATGTAATTCCTTGCTCTCTTGGTTCTCTGCACAAGATCTTTGTAGAGCAGAATCAACATGGAATTAACTGGAGGGCTGATTCTGGTCCTGGTGACTTCTTAATATTTCAGTTGCATTGAGTGGTGTGTTTGCAACCACTCAAGATCTTGAGATCTGAATCACACAAAGAGAATCCTGGAAGCAATTGAATCCCATGTAGAGAATGTCTTTCTCTCTTTGTCATTATTTTAAAACTGTATGAGAGAAAAGGTAAAAGAAAAAGCGGCTAGGAAATGAAAGAATATTGAGATGGCAAAGTTTTTTTTAGGCATGTAGGTGCAAAGGAGAGATATTGTATCTTTATTTTTCTGAGCTACAAGTCGTACTTCCACTTGGGCCCTGTGTTGTCTTCAGGATTTGACATGCTGGATCTGCTACTGGAGTGGGAGTTGGGACTAACAGCTAAGGAAAACAATCTATACTTATGCTTTAAGAAAGATATTTCAAGCAAATCTGCCTGCAAATTTACTGACCTAAGCTGTTTGTTTTCAAATATTCAAAGAAAAAAATCCAAGACTTGTCCCCTCCCAAAGCTTCCTTAGGGCAGCATTTAAGTGTGTTGTTTGAGTCACCCAAGAAAACAAACAAAAAAAAAGGACCAAAGTTCTCAACAGAAACCCTAAATTAATGAATACTCTGTCATATTGAAAAAAAGAATTAGGTATGAAGAATATTAGATTAAACTCTTCATTTGTAGGGTTTCATAGGTATGCGAGCCTTGTTTTTGCAGCATGCATTGTGTGGTTGGATTTCTGTGTTTTGTTTTTGTGTAAGATGCAAAGTCTCTTATGTAGTAAGAGTCGTGAATTCAGAAAAGAAAACTGAATTAATTTTATAAATCCTACTTTTAGATTTCTTTATAGGATAGTTGAAATCTACTTTATCTCTATTATATAGTCATATGGTACAAAACTTTAATTAGGTGTTTTCAAACCCTATATTATTTTTCATGCCATTTTGACCCCACTTATACCACCATAAATATTATGTATGTTTACATTTTCATAACCTTTGGAAGTAACTCACTGATCAATGTTGATTATTCTTGCTTTTTAATGTACAACTAAATCTCAGAACTTTTCTGCTGTCCTTACAACCTACTTTAAAGCCCAATGCTAAGAAATTTAATTGGTCTGTAAGACTTTATCAGGGGTCTTAGAGTTAGGCACAAGCTGTAAATCATAGCTGACTTCGGAAGTCACTGAGGATGTTTTGAAGGAGTGACTACATCAAATTGAGATCAACATTTATAGCTGATGAAGTTAAATGTAAAAGATTTGGAATGTTTTCCACCTATCTTTGGATACTGTTTAGTGAGCTCATACCTGAATTAAATTTATTCTTTGGATCTTCTTTATTTTACAGGCATTTATAAAGAGCAGGACCAAGTCAGTGAAGAGCAACTGTTCTCTTCCCAGGAAAACTGGATGATACTATTAATATATCAGCTGCAAAATATTCATGTTAACCTTTACATTGTCCCCTACTGGCTTCAGCATCACCATTAACTGAAGTGTGACTCACTTCCCCAAGGATAAATTGCTCCATTTAAGAGGCCACATCAAGAACATGACCTGCACAAGTGGAGAAGAGAGCTGTGCATTTGTGCAGATGCCTCTTAAGAAGTGGTATCAGAGCAGGTGATGCAAATAAGGGGAACGTAACAAGGGTGACAACTCCATTAGATCATATAGCCCAGTTAATTGCTCTTACTCCCATATACCCCTTGGAATACCCATGTGAATAAGTGATATACCGAGGAACAGAAAAGGCATGAGAAAGCTGTAGGAAGAAAGAGACTGTGGGTGTGCATATAAATTAAACTGTTGGCTGGTCTTCTGTACTATTTTTGCTACTGCTAATCTTCCCCGTGAAATGCCTTTTCATGGCCTGTCTTCTTTGAGGAAGAACCTCATGATTTGATGCAATTTAGAACTGTCCTGGCCATGCTGGATTCAGAGCAGCATTATATATTTCAGTCTCAGCAGTTAAGCAGCTGCATTGAAAACAATAAACACGATGCCCAGAAAAATAATTTTTAAAATTAAATGAATGTACAGAAACAGATTCAGTCATCAACTAGGTCTTTGCAAACTGTTGTATACTCAAGGAAGCAATAGTTAAGTCTATATAATACCACAACCTGTGTAATTGATATAATTTAGGAACAGTTTCAATAAAAGCGCCACACTTACCAGAGCTTCTGTAAAGTTCTAGACACAGGTTTTATTGAATCTTGACTTTCATAGTTGCTTTAAATTATAGATTTAAACTAAAAGAGCAAAGTATTAATAAACACCACTCTATTTCAGCACAAAAAATTGGGCCAAAGTAATGTTAGGGCTCTGATTTAAACAAAGAAAAGAGAAGATTTAAGGAAATAAATACACATAGTGACATTACAGCATAAATTTCAGCAGTCTGAATTGCAACCCACTGAAGGCAAAGTTTGTCCTAATGGCTATAATTATTTTGGAGACTTCCCCTCTGAAAGTGTTTCAGCTTCTCAAAAAAGTGCTGTTTCTTTTGTTCTTCTGTTTGCCCTTATCCAAATCTATATGATCTAAGCTACTGTAATATTCGAATAATGAAAGTCATCAACAGAATGTGTGTGGGAAGTGTTATTATCCTCAGTTTTGCATGTGGAGAATTGAATTTGAGTCAGAAGTAAAAGGAATTGACCATAGTTTCACCTAGAAAGTCTGTGGCACAGTAGGGAATAGAATGTAAGTCTTCTAAAGCTAAGGTTAATTTCCTAACTTCTGACCCATCTAATCTCTGTAATTATTCTCCTTCCCCATGTCCCAGCTGAGTATGCCTAAATATAACTCTAAGATATTGTGTTGATCCTTGATTGGTTTTGTTTTACACTGGATTCCTCCCATTTCCACATTCTTATTCAGTCTTTCTTTTATACAAGGTTTTCCCATTTCTTAGGAGGCAGCATTAATAGTTACAGAAACAGGTCAGTTGATTGCTGATCCAAATTCCTACTGTTGATCGAAATTTTGACAAAAATGCATGTTACATATTTTTTTAGATATGACAAAAGCTAATAAGTGATATAACATGGCAGTCATGCTTTTCAAATACATAACTGTTAAATCTTAATCTTCAATTAGGGAAAAATGACGAGAAGGGAAGGGGAGGGGAGGGGAGGAGAGGGAAGAGAAGAGAAGAGAAGAGAAGAGAAGAGAAGAGAAGAGAAGAGAAGAGAAGAGAAAAGGGAAATGCATTTGTCCATCCTTTTCTTCACTAGAAGATCTACTGGATCTTGTAAGGCATTTGATTGCCATGGTGTTCTGCAATCTTTAGTTCATTGCTTAATATACTGGTCTGGGAGGACCTCATTTGGATGGAAGAAGGAAATATTCTTTCTCAGATAGAATGAGGGCAAATCTAGTCATCTTCAGCAGCTCAATACACAAGCCCCAGTTACGTCAAAGCACAGGCTGGGTGAGATCAGAAGGGACAGAGTTTCTGAATAATCTATATATCTTAAAAGTTAATGTTCTTGATGGCTAAGACCTCCAAAATTAATTCTTCTACAAGGAGATTTGCAGAGTAGTCTCCTTTGAACCCATATAACCACAAAGTCATACAAGAAGTATCTTACCCCACTTTCTGTCAACCTCAGTCCTGTCTTTAAATATTCAAAATTTTAGCAATCATAAAATATCCAAATGTGCAGAAGTTTCTGCAGTTAACCGAGGCTGACTTTCAAAGCTATGAGCTTTTTGATCTCCTAAAGATCTGAGAGCATTTTGTAGTTTACACTTGCATAGAGGTGTTTCAAAAGGGTTATGATTATCTCATGTACATAAAAAAGCATAATGACTTATTTTTATTTTTTAAAATAAACAAAGCATTTATTTGTGTGATTATTTTTCAAGAAAGCCCCAAAGGTTTATGAGACAAAAGATCCAAAGAGCATTAACTTTGAAAGAACATAAGCACACATATGAATTTTATATTCATGTTGTTTCTTTCTCATATAAAGGTGGAAGTATTCATTTAAACTGAAGAAATCTAGCTCAATGCCTTCTCTGAATATTTCCTGTCATCCTTAGCAGAAAAAAAATGTGTATAAAATTTAATGGGCATGAACTGATTGGTAAGAGAAAGGTTGCAAGTTAAAAAGAAATACTCCAAATTCTTCAGATCTCTGTTTTCTGGGTCATGTATGATTTTGGAACAATCTGTGTGTGTTTTAAGCAAGTAGAGATCATAGTCGAGAAAAAATGATCTGAAATTATTCTATAAGTGAAAAGTCTATTTTTCTGACTAATTTTTAGTTTGCATGAATAATCTAGATTACTTGAACTCATCAACAAAGGTTAGTATACTCACATTTGGAAATAACTGAACTTTGCTGAACCATCAAACATATAATTTCGACTTAACTAATTGTTTTTATTGATTCATTTTTTTTTTCCAAGAGAATTATCAGGTCAGCCAGTTATATCTGGAATATCTGATAAGAAAAGAAGATACATTCTTAAACATTCTCTGCACCTAATTTTCTCCTCAAGAAGTGAAGGAATGAAACTCTTTCAATTAAAAAAATGACTGTGCAGAGTTTTTTATTGTTGTATTGTTCTTATTGTATTGTTTTGGCAAAAAGAATGTTGAGAATGTTGGTTAAACTTGAATTCTGTGATTTATTTTAGAGGCTGTGTATTTGATTTGCTGTTTAGATGCCTTTTCATTGTCTTTGTACATATATCCACTGAGAGCAGAAGTTGTTGGGCACTGCTTATCATTGTTTGGTGTTTCCTACAGGTATACTATGTGGGTTCCTTTGAGATATACAATACAAATATATCTTGGAGCATGTGTGGCCCCGAAATGAAACAGCCAAACCTCCAAATTCTGTCCTCCTAACCTCTCCAACAACTATTTTCAAAGAATCTCTCCAGCTCCCTTATCTCATTAGTACACCTGATAGCTCTGCCCAACAGCTTTTCCATCTCTCTTCAGAGCCCTGGCAATGTCCAAATTGACTGCTATAAGCAATGTGTTTGGCTGTTGTTTCAAGTGAAATATGGACAGAATGTAATTTTCTTTGTTTCAGTGTGATTTTTTATTTTTTTTAATACAAACTATTATCTGTCTGAACACGTCTGATGAAACTGGAGAGCCTTATGCTTTCCTGGATAACTAAGCACCATTTTACTTATGTAAATCTGTTAAACACTATATGATGATTAATGTATACAATGTGTGATCAGCTCAACCATATTTCTTTTCCATGAAAACCTTTGCATAAAGAAATAGAGGAGAAAAGTGGAGGAGTAGTAATGGTACAGGCCTAAATCTTGTTCTATCATGCCACTGGCATATGAAGGTGACATATTCTCTGGTGATCCCAGATGCAGTTTTCTCGTGTAGTCACACAGACAAGTGAAGTTTTAAAAAACATACTATCAGCCTTCCTTCTGGCTTTCTTAGGTAGCCAAGTACTGCAGAATCTGCCTTATAAATGTAATGAATTTATCTTCAAAATGGCCATTAGGTAACGTAAGAAAATAATCTTTATTTGCACATGAACAAGAAGTGTACAAAAAAAGGCTGCAGCTTAAACTTTCAAACATTTTGCTATGAGAACATTTAAAGCATTTTCTATGTGTGTTTCCCGTAACTTTAATTACAGATGCAACAATTTAGAATCTCTGCAAGACAAACCCTATGTTCTCAAGACAGTTCCCCAGAACATAATAAATTAAGAGAGTAATTTATGAAAAACTTAATATAAGTGGCTTAAGTTATCTGACATAGGAACTTATTGACAAAATCAGAGGTGAAATTCAGTTCTTTGGGCTGAATTCAACTGCCTTAAGCATGCTTTCACTTGTGCATCCCAAGGTTTGGTTTTGTTTTTCTGGTTTGGCTTTTTTTTGGTACCAATATACCAAGTTTGGTGCAAATGTTACTGGAACTGTACCACCTTGCTTCATGTGCAGAATACTGTTCTCTGCACCCCATAAAAGTTCCAGCCTTCAGATCATGTTATGCCTTTTCCTGCTAAGTTAAAAAATCTTTGTACTTTTCTAATTATATTTAAATTACAATAATGGTACTTAGAACTTGAAAAAAAGTACTAAACCTAAGATCAAATTCAGGTGGGAACAATTTGACTCTGCTTTAGCTGTAAACATGAAAAGTATTGGTCTTTCTCCATCTGTAATGACCTGCTCATTTACAATTCTCTGCTTTAAGAGACCTGGAAATCTAATCCAAAGCTATATTCACAAAGAAGATGTAAAGTGTGTATACACTTCATAGAGAGCATAATTAGAAGATGCAAACCAGCAAAGTTAAATTTCCATTTTTTGTAAAATTAATGTCTGGCTTAATATGTACTTTTTACAGTCAGGGTTGTACATTAGCAGGGGGGCATTGCTTTCAATACTTAGTTTGTGTCTTTGTATCATGCTGAACCAAAATGTGTGGATGTAGAATTCTAATCACCATTAGCTTGATGAACTTCTATCTGTCCCTTGCAAGGAGTAGATGAATTCCAATGTGCCTAAAAGACCTTCTGTACTTCATTGGCAGTTACATCTCCATTCAGCCCTGAAATATCTAGGTGCACCTTAAATTCTGTTAACAATTCTTCTATAGTGCTTTTTTGGGGTATGTTTATAATAACCCAAGTCCAAATACAGTCAAGCAGCTCAGTTTCAACTTCACAGTTATCTCCTGGAACAAAGAAGATACTGCTTTATGCAGCACTCTGCCACAACATCTGATGCAGTATGAGTTCTCTGAGGAGAAACAAGACAGCCAGCAAGGGGAGGGAAGGCAAACTCAAGAGAGTGATCTGAGCCAGAACTCACACCTCCCCGAGGAATCCTTTAGCCAGCAGTGAAGCCTTGTCTCCAAGGCACTATGATATTCACAAGTGCAATAGATACTGGGAGTTGTTAGAATTGCTTGGGTTTTGTTCAGCTTCCTACTTAAATGCAATGTTCTGTGCTCTCCGTCATTATGGCTGGGAGGAAGGTTACCTGACAAATTTTTCCTGAATATTTTGAGGCAGACTGAAACCTCATGAGTATGCGGGGTAGTAGGCTGTTTTCTCTCAACACTGAAGAGGAAGACTTGTCTCTCTAAGCAAGTACAATGTCCCAGGCTAGCAGTAAAACAGCACAAAGGACCCAGCATCCATGCTGTCTGCATTGCAGGGAATTGCTTTGGATTAACTTTGGTCTAATTAAATGGGTAGAATGTAATTTGGTGTTTGGAACCCGTTAGGTGCATTCGTCCGGTTTAGTCTCAAAGACAACTTGTTCAGGTGCTCCAAGACAGCAGCTTATGAGTTCTTGTCTTGAATTAGAAAACCCAGTGGAGATACTCTCTTCGAATCCTGAAAGGCAGAATGGGGCTATGAAGGAAATAGCCCAAGAGGAAGAGACTTGCTCATGTGAATACCTTCTTGAAGACCCTGGGAGGTAAAGGGAACCGACATGCAGCGGGGAGCAGAAGCAGAGCTCAGGCTCCAAGCATGTGGAAATAAAGACTCTGTTATAGGAACACAGAGAGGTCTGCATGAGCTTGCCTGATGAAAGAAGCTACTCAGAGTTCCTATAATGGGCAGAAGAACTTTGAAAAGACATCCATTATGTATCTGTCTTCATGCCTTTCATTTAAGTGTCTCTTTCCCATCAGATATAAATTTTAACTATTGATAGATCTAACATTCTCTAGTTTGTTACTTCTGTGTTAGAAAAAAATTATTTGTGTAAATGGGAAGTTTGATGTGCCTTTTTGTGATTTACACAAATGCTAAAGGGCCTACAGGTTAGGGTTTCTGGATCTGTCAAGTTAAAGAAGTAGTTTGAGACGTGTTCATTCTGTTGTCATTTTGTTTCGTTTATGCAGCTTCTTGTCTCTCTGACTTTAGTAAAAGAGCTAGCATGAGCAAGATGTATTTTGTGGAATATTTCTCTTTGTCAGTTTTTACATATTTTTTCATCCACAGGTTATCCACTACAGAAAGAGTTGTTCAATCTGGCCTTCAGTTTTTATCCTATCCTCACTGGAACAAATCTTACTGGCAACAAACATAACCTTGTTTGAATGAGACAGACTGAAATGTGACATAAAATTTATTTCTATATTTTAAACAAATATTTTAATATGCTATGCTCTTTTATTTTTTGCTCTAGCAATGACTGTATTCAGTTTATCATTTCAGACATTTCTTCCTGCAAACTCCCTCATCAGGTTTTGAAAACACCTTTTTTTAAGGGAGAACTATTTCACACATTCTCCCCCTTTGTCTGAAAAACAGAGTCATGTGGGAACTGATTGCTTTTCACTGAAAGGATGTTTTCACTCAGAATTAATACAGCTTTATTTAATTTATGACATCACATAACATGATAAATTGTGAATTAAAAATATCGTTATTCGGTGTGTGAATACTTGTCATCCATTTTGATAGCAAATTAATCCTGATGCTTTTGGAAAAAATCTTCCAGTAGCACATGATAACATCATTAATGGGACAAGCTCAGAAATGTCCCAAACATTTGCAAGTGGGCAATCCTAGATTGTGCACTCCTCTGTTTTGTCTGGATTTTGAAATTTACTTGATTTTCATGTATAGTATATTTTATTCAAAGCTAAAGAGAATGAATTGTTTGACACTCAAACAATAGTTCTTCTAAATATAGCAGGATTTAAATATGACATGTGCATTACTCATCAGTCCTAGCAAGGAAAGAGGTATGGATTCAACTGCCAGTACTCTATCAAGAAGCTTGTTTACAAATTACTAATTTGCATATCTGCCCCAGCATGCAGTTTTAAGTCTTGTTTTTAAAATAATTTCTTATAATTCTCTATTGTACATTCATTTGCTTTAAACTCAGCCAGACATGAAAAAATATCCTGTGTACTGCTAGGTGTGTGTCTATGAAGAGCCTCTAGGTTTCTGAAAAAAACATAATATTTTCTTCTGTTATTTTAGTATTTCCAATTCTGATTTCACTAGAAATGATGATGTGATGAGCCAGAAATAACAACTCAAAGCTAATTAAACTCTTTTGTATCCTAGACTGTTTGAAACTGTTTGGCTGAAGTTTCAGTCAAAGATTTATACTGTTTCTTCTGGAATCTGAACTGATTCACCCATTCCAGTGAAGCTAAGAATAGATTTTCTGTCTTTGTATGATTCTTGACTGTCTGTAATCTGAGGAAATGAAAAAGGAATGAAATGACTTTTACATTTGCTGTGGGACAGTACTTGGCAGAAATTCTTTCTTTGGTACTCAGTTTTTAAACAAAGAATCCTGAGAACAGCTTCCAGCTTGTTCAGCATCACACATAAATTGAATCAACAGCACCTCTAGGTTGAGTATCTAGCTGTGCTGCTTGACTCAAATATCTCACACTGCATCTGATTTTCTTTTTTTACTGATTATAGCTTTTATGTTTTTTGTTTAACCTATGGTAACTTTCCAGTTATGGGGAAAACAAATGAAAGTAAGGGGCAAAGATCCAGCACTACGCAGAAACCATAAATTCCAGTAATATGAACCAGATAAATATGGCTCAGAAAAACATGGTGAAACTTTATTGGTGACTCTGCCTTTAATATGCTTTGCAGAACTTTAATAGCAGCCAGTTTTGGTTATTGTTCATTTCAGACACGAAAGGTGAAATGTGATTAGATCTACAGCTAATTTGGGTGGTCTACGTGCGGCTTTGAGTCTGTATCTGCCTGCTATATTTACAACTGCCACAGATATTTGTGGTGGGTGAGCTGTATATTAGGAAGAGAGGCAGCGGCAAAGAAAGAAAAAGCAATAGTAAAGGAAACAGCACATTCAGAGGTTTCTGCCAGAGGAAAAAAAATAACCAAGGAAAGGGTAAGCTGAAGGAGATTCTGAGGGTAACTTGCCAGTGCCCAAGGCAGAACATCTAAAGTAAAATACATTCACTGTAAGCACAGTTTGTTTGTTCCTTATTTTGGTGCAAATCATGACAATGGCACCAACATCTGTGAGAGGGCAATGTGTTTCCTTCACTGAAATTTAAAGCAAAAGCTGGTTTAGTACTGAGTAGAGAGGATAAGATGGAAGAAAATAAGTCCTGGGAAGTTTCCTGGGGTGATATGTATGCAAAAAACCACATCTATAAGGTTTTTGGTGATAATCAGAGTTTGACACTGCAGAAGGCTTTAGCATCTCTCTCTAAGACGCAGATTCAACGAAGTACTTGAGCACATACAATTTCAGAGTCACAGGTAGACTTGTGGGAAACACTGAGACAATTTCCATAGTTAAAATAAATACATATGTTTAGGTAGTTTGCCCTGAACCCATGTATGCCATTCAAAGTGCCATTTGTAAATTGTAGACTCTGAGGAGCAGTGCATCAAATGTGCTAAAAGCTCAGAAAAACAAAGATTATTGAAGGAAAGATTATTCTTTTGATAGACATCAGAGCCATATAAATGTAGCCCTTCAGCACGGAAGAAAAGAGAGAATGATCAATATAGCAACTGCTCCAATGACAGTTCAGTGAAACCTTGAAAATATAGATATGTATTTGAAAATAGGTATGTATTGCTGTTGTCTTAACTGGATTATCAGAAACAGCACATAATATTCCATTAATTTATTCTCTTTAATGATTGTTTAAACAAATGCTTTGTAAATTGATCCCGACTGGTTAACAAACAATATGGTGCATTGCTAATAGGTAGAATTAAAAATGCTTTTTTAAAGGCTCCAAGTAAACAGAAGGAAGCAAGTTACAGCAAATATTTTTTAAAAAATTATATGTGTTAGACACTTGTAAGCATTTTAAATTTTCCAGTCATTCACAGTAAGAACAGGCTTTTTGTTGTTAAATTTATGAGAGGAAAAAAAGTATCATTCCTAAAGCAAAGAGTGCAAAAATTTATCTTTTTTTTTTCATTTTGGGTTTTCTCCCCCCTTCACTATTTTAACATAAGTTTTCATTTTCATACAAGGAGTCAGTTCTGATCCTGCCCATGCTGAACAGGAAGACATATTTTCTTATTAAGAAACAGATAATACCATAGATGTACCTTTGAAATAAGCAGCCCTAAAATCCCCAAAATGCTAACACTAACATATTGCAAAGGAAGGCAAAGCAGCATTTTAATGGCAGCCTTAATTCTGTCTCTGTTCCAGCAGTCATTCTCTGTACACTCTATCTCCTATAAACAAAAAATGCTTTTTCAGGTGTAGCAATGGAATACTCATGCTTTCATCTTTGACGACCAGTGAGAAATGAGAATGAAAATTAGGCCTGCTTTGAAGAACGTAGAAGCCAATTCAAGGTGGAAAACAAGTTATAACCTTGACTATGGATTCACTTCATTCTGCTATACATATGCCAAAATTCCACCAGAAAACATGGAAAACAGTACAACACAAAATTTTAAGAGTCTTGACTACCTCAAGGCCTGCTGTTGGAGTCAAGACTTCACTGTCAGAAGGACAATTGCAAATTGGCAGCCCAAGTACCTGCCTCAGGATCTGAATAATTTTCATACATTTAGTTAAAATGTTTTCCTCTATCTACACTGCAAAACAGAATCACAATACCTTATATTTTACCTACTGCACCATCATGCAGATGGATGGGTATGGTTTTTATTCTAAAACCTTTATCACTGAAAAAGAGAGAAGAATACTGTCTGCTTTTCAATGAACATGTGGAACTGCAGTACCAACAGTGAGAAGAATCTTGTTTTGACTTGCAAAATGAGCACAATTGATAAAGAAGTCTCTGAGGGAGAATAAATGTGAAATACTAAGGTATCATTTTTATAGTATTCTTTTCTGATTATAACAGCTACTTTTAAAGAAAGTAACCTTGGCAATAATTTTATTTATTGTTTACATCCAATTTGAATAAAGCTGAGACATGGGAATGCAGTAAATAATATCAGCCATATTTCTGAACAAGCTGCAAAAACCTGTACTTATATTCAGCTGCATAGGAAAAAGGCAAGGAATAACACAGAGCTTATTCTCTTCATGTCTACCTGTGGTCTTATTTTTTTTATTAAACCAGACTACTGTAGATTCTCACATATAATTGCCTTCATACATTAAATGTGCTACAGATTGAAAATGTAAAAAAAAGAGATGGCATTAAACTAGCTTGAATTATTGTAAAAATAGATTTGTAAAGCTGACTTTGATATCTGTTGCAGCTTAGGGACCTGCAGGGATGCAGTAATAAAACACAATGCTGGGACGGTGTAAAAACCAGAGTAACTTTGCTCCTGGCCTGTCCCTGGTGAGGAAGTTTTAGTGCTTAAATTACAAGAGTATGGTAAGTTCCCTTCCAAAGGGAAATGCAAAAACAGACTCCAAAATCCTTTGGAATAGCTACAAGTTTTCATTAAGAAACAGATATTTTAGGAGAAGCAAGAACTTATAACAGCTTCCTGAAAACCCAGTCTTTCTATTGGTTGCTCTCAATACTGTTTTGCTGGTCCCCCCAAATTCTACTACAATAGATCAGATCAATTTATGTCTAATTTTATAACATTGACAATAGTTATTATCTTACAATTATATATTATATCATAATTGATAATAATAGGTTCTTGGGTTTGGCCAGAATGGAGTTCATTTTTTTCCCAGTAGCTGGTACAAGGTTGTATTTTACATTTAGGATGGGAATAATGTTGATAACACATTGATGTTTTAGTTACTGTTAAGCAGCATTTACACTAAATCAAGGACTTTTCCATTTCTCACACCACCTGACCAGTGAGGATACTGGGGAAGTGCATGAAGCTGGGAGGAGACACAGAGAGGACAGCTGACTGAAACTGGCCAAGGTATATTCCATACCATATAGCATCATGCTCAGTGTATAAACCAGGGAGAAAGACAGCTGTGGGCAACGGTTTGGAAACTGACTGGACATGGGTCAGCAGGTCATGAACAATTGCATTATGCATCACTTGTTTTGTATATTCTAATGCTATTATTTTTACTCCTGTTACATTGTCTCAAGTCATTAATTTTACTTTTTTTTCTTCAGTTCTCTCTGCCATCCTACTGAGATTGAGAGCAAGTGAATGGTGCATGGTGTTTAGCTACCTGCTTGGTTAAACCACCACAGTCCTTTTTTGTTGTCCAGTGTGGGATATCTTCAGCACTTGTCAGCTCCTCCTCTGACAATATTCCAAAATATTTGCCTTTCAGATAGTCCATGATTATTTCCAATCCACTCCCCGGGTGACAGGTTTTCTGTTAAATCTTGTGTGATCACTGCAACCCACTTCCTCCACGTAGCATCAGCTGGATGGTGTGTAGAGGGGACCCTTCCTTTTAAACATTCAGCCCAGCACTGGCTGACAGGGTGCGAGTAGGAGTTCTGCTTCAGTACTAATCACTTCTCAGGCAGCTCAAACCCCTTTGTATGCATCCAGTGTCTCTTTTTCAGCTGGAATATAGCAGGCCTCAGATCCTCAGTATTCCCAGCTCCAAAACCCCAAGGGCCAACATAGAGTCTCCCATGGTGCTTTCTGCAAGAGGTTCCAGGTAGGGTCATTCTTATTGGCTGTGTTGTACAGCACATTTTTTTGTCTTGCCCTGTCCAAAGTGACCTAAGGTCTACTGCATGAACTATCCCCTCTTTGATTTTCTCAAAGGCAGTCATTGCTCATGGGCCCATTTGAAATCATTCTTTTTCTGGATCACTTGATAGAGAGGGCTGACAGTCAAACTGTAATTTGGAATAGGCACTGTCCAAAAACTCACAATGCCTAAGAAAGCTAGTGTTTCCTCTTTTTTTTGCTAAATGCTGGAGACAGATCTTCTGCTGTATTGCCTCACACAATGATAATCATCAATGTATTTCAGATGTTCTGGAGATCCACCCTGTTCCAGTGAAGGCTGATCCGTCCATGACAAATGGTAATGCTGTGTTTCAACCCCTGGGGCACTTGATTCCAGGTGTACAGGACACCTTTCCAAGTGAAAGCAAATGATGGCCTGCACTCTGCTGCCAAAAGGATTGAGAAAAATTTGTGATATAAGTTGTGGCATACCACTTGGCTGCCTTTCACTCCAGCGTGGCACCCACATGTGACTGGACAAAGGACACAAAAGCCTCCCACACCCGATATTCCCAGGTGGTCTCCCATCCAAAGCCTAACTGATCCATGGGAGTGACAGGGCGCCCACCCCCACGTGCAAGCAGCCTCTA
>NW_008681995.1:0-14981 GCF_000695815.1 Acanthisitta chloris
AAAAAACCCAATACAAACTAAGAAGATTAGAATGAAGTTTCTGAAGGACACTGGTAGAAAAATGTGAGCCTGAAGCCAAAGGAAGTAAGGGAAACCGATGTTTGGTGAGGAACTGAACTAGAGAGGGGAGGAGCTTGAACTGGCTGAGCTGGGAAACCATGGCTAGCAAAGGGCACGTACAGACCAAGAAGGAAGGGAAATAGATCTCACAGGAACACCAAGAAGAGGGCACATGTCAGTGAGAAGCTGAAAAGGGCAGAAACACTAGTTTGTAGGCCATCAGAACTGAAGAGAAATGGAGAACAGAAGGAACCATACCATACTAGAATTGGGATTGATTGGACTAGATTTCATGGTGATACTGTAAATTAAAGCAAGGAGGACAAAGGAAATAATAAATTAAAAGTAAGCTGATGACATCTCTATGATATTCTGCCTACCATCCAGAAGGAGAAATAATGAAACACATACAAGTGTTGTTGTATTACAGATGGCACATATGAACCCATTCATGACCACATGACCAATGCAATATACTCTGAAGACAGCCTGGTCTGATCTGTCTCATATCAAGCAGTAGAAAATAGAAATTCCCACATAAAAGGACACATGAGGACAGTACCACAAGGAGTGCACTCATTCAGCATCTGAACCACTTCAAGGATCTGGCAAGTAACCTAATCCATAACAGGGCAACAGCTACCATCACTGTAACCACAAACACAAAATGCAGCCAGCCTGTGCTGAACCAGCTAGTGCTGAGTATAGAGGGACAATCACTATTTTTGATACAAGCCAAGATGCCCTTGGTCTTCTTGGACACCTCAGCACACTGGCTGGCTCACATTCAGCCTCTGTTGACCAGCACCCCCAGGTCCTTTTCCTCTGTGTTGAATTTCCAGAAGATATCCAGCAAGTTAAAGTCTCTCACAAGAACAAGGGCTAGTGATCATGAAACATCAGTCAATTACAGAATACTTCCTCTGCCTCTTCATCCTGGTAGGGTGGTCTATAACTAACTTCCACTAGGATATCTGCCTTGTTAGCCTTCCCCCTGATTCTTAACCTAATGTTGAGCCACCCCACTGCCTCTCCTTCCTTGCCTGTCCCTTCTGAAGAGCTTATGGTTGTCCATTGCAGCACAGCAGTCATGCTAGTCATCCCACCATGTTTCCATGATGGTGACTACATCATAGCTTTCCTGCTGCACAATGGCCTCCAGCTCCTCCTGTTTGTTACCAATACTGCTTGCATTGGTATAGAGGCACTTCAACTGGGTTATTGATTTCACCCCTAGTTCTGGCATGCCACCCCCAGGCTCCTCTCTAGCAAGCCTGGTCTTATCCCCATCCCCCTTCAAACCTAGTTTAAAGCCCTCTCAGTCATCCCTGGCAATTCACAGGCTAGAACACTTTACTCCCTTTTAGACAGGCAAACCCCATCTGTCTCCAGCAGACCTGGTCCTGTATAAACTGCCTCGTGATCAAAAAAGCCAAAGTTGCTCTGATAGCACCAGTCTTTAAGCCACGTGTTGATCAGGCAGTTTCTCCTGTTCCTTTCAGCATTCATCCCTGCTACTGTAAGGACTGAGGAAAACACCACCTATGCTCTTGTCCCTTCAACCAATCATTCCAGTGGCCTGAAGTCCTTTTTGATTGCCCTAGGACTTTAATCCTCAACTTTGTCGCCACCATCCTGGATAGCCAGGAGTAGGTAATAATCAGAGGGCCAAATGAGTACAGAGTCTTCTAGTAATATCTCTTACCCAGGCCCTGGGGAGGCAGCAGACTACCCTGTGGATGGGTCTGGTCACCATATGGAGCCCTGAGTTCCCCTCAGAAAGGAGTCACCTACAACCATTACCCTTCTTTCTTTCTTAACAGCCATAGTTGTAATGTGCCTGGTTGATTGACTTTCTCTGCTGGCTGAGAAAGTTAGGGAGCACTTAAAAAGAATATATGCATCCTTGTAGCAAAGGAGGACAGTAGTATGTTGCAATGCATTAGGAAGAGTGTGACCAGCAGGTCAATGGAGGAGTTTCTTCCCCTCTTCTCAGCACTGGTAGGCCACATCTGTAGTACTGTGCCCAGCTCTGGACTCCCCAGCACAAGGCATGGATTTACTGGAGCAAGTTTGGCACAGTCACAAAGTTGATTAAGAGACTGGACACATGATGAGAGGGCAAGAGAGGTGAGACTCTTCAGCCTAAACAAGAGAAAGCTTAGGAGGATCTTTGGAATATATAGAAATACTCAGGTGGGAGGAATGAGCAAGAGGAGGCCAGAACCTCCTCAGTAGCACCCACTGGCAGGACAAGAGGCAACCGGCAAATTTTCCTTAACATGGAAAAACATTTTTAATGCGAGGGTGATCGGCCACTGGAACAGGTTGCCCAGAGCAGCTGTAGAAATACTCAAACCCCAGCTGGACACAGACCTTGAAAACCTGATGTAAACTGACCCTGCTTAAGCAGGAGGGTGAGACTATATGGTCTCAAGATGTCCTTTTCATGTAAACAATTCTATGATTCCATAAAATTAAATAGTATCTTTCCGTACGCCTTCACCTCAAGTAAGGTTCTATTACCAGTAAAAAAAAAAAAAAAGTACTCAAAAGCTGACACACAATATAAATGTAAAATCAGATTTAGCAAACAAAAGGCCAAGCTATCTCACATAAATTGTAGCATGGACATAATTATTTTTCATCATTATGAGTACAGCAACTAAGCCAAAAAGCAAATCAAAAAAATGCAAAAACCACTTGACAAATTCCACTTGTGAGGTTATATGCATAGGCAAACGTGAAAAACATAGTGGCAACGAGGCACTGACCAACCTAAAAATGTATTTAGACAGTTTCTCAGCAAGCCCTGAATATAATTGTTTTCTCCTCTTGTTGTCTGTGGACATTTTGCCACACAAACATGACCAAAGAGCTATTTGATTTCTCTTAAATGACATCCATACCCAGTAACTAAAAAGCTAAAGCCATTTATTCTTCAAAACTTCAAAGGCATAACAGGTTTGTAACTAAGATTTTAAACCAGATTGAACATATCTAACTTCTGTTTTAATTTAACTGCATTTTAATATTAGACTTTTCATTTTAGTGCTTGATGAAGATTTTTTGGGATGTTCTTTGAGGTTTTTTTAATGGCTTTTCAGACTTAAAATTATTTTTGCATGCATTTCTTGATATTCATATGTCTACTTTCTTTTCATTCTTCCCAGCATTTATAAAGTATGTGCAACTTTATTACCATTTCAGTTACCAGGCAGTAGACTGTAACAAAGACACAGAAAACTTCCATGACACGTAACTGCACAATTCTAAAGACAGAGATACTTCAGGACAGCAAAGAACACTGAGATTATGAGATTGAAAATCTGAAATATGTAAACTGTTGGGGGGGCAGAAGGAAATGAAAAAAAAATAAATCTGAGTTTTCAGCTGGTTCAAAACAAAATATAAGAAGGTCAGCCAATCCTGGATCTTTTGAAATCAATAGGAACATGTCAGGCTAGCATGGTAATGACACTGAACAACTTCTAAGCTCTTGACATGGTTGCTGCCTCCCAGTTTTTCTATACTTGTTTTTGAATTGAAGAAACTTACTTAATCTTTCAATTTATCTTTACTGACATCAAAATAACATACTTCTATATAAGCATCTTACTTTTTTAACACTTTGACTGGAATAAAGGAAATTATGAACTCAAGTAATTAAAAATAAAATACCTGTTATTGAACAGTAGACTATGTGAGGAGCAACCTTTTTAATGTCTTCATAACCTAGACCCATTTCAGCCAGTTTCCCAGGGACATAGTTTTCCACAAAAACATCAGATGCTGCTGCAAGCTTTAGAAAAGAAAAGTATGAGTAAGATTCGTTAGTTTCCAAAAGTCCAACAAATTCGTAAGTAACTTAATTTTAAATGTCACTAATCAAAATGGTTTCAGTCTTTCTGATAAAAGAAAACTTAGCCTAGAGATATATTTTTTTGCCTGTTAAACTGTGAATTTCTGCAAACTACACATTTGAGATGCTGCATATCTAGAAAGAAGACTATCAAAATCCTAAAGCAATTAGACAAAAATGTGGTATTATCAATTTCCTAAGGCTTGACAGTATTTTATAGAACAATCATCACCTATATACTTTCGCTTATCTTGAGAAAAAGGGGGGAGAAAGAATTGTATTTTTATCCTTCATGTTTTCTCTAACTTATTTAATTGGTTTTCATTTTCAAATCATTCATTACAATTACTGTAATAGAGGCCATATATCCAACTTCCTATATGTAGAAGCAGCATAGGGAGCCCAACAACATTTTCTGGTTGAATTTAAGATCTTAAAGTCACATCAAGTAGAACAGTGCTGTCAAGCTCTGCAATGGGACTTTCTTCATCATGTCCAAATGAATGACCCAGTCCAAAAATCTAGTGATGTTCAGTCCAACACATAACCTTGATAGCCTTCAAATTACATCCTTTCTTATAAAAGTTATAAACTGACATACATATACGAGTTTCAATAAGACTAACACTAGTTAATAACCCCTGAAGAAAGAGAACTACATGTTAGAAAGAAGATATATGCCTTGGGGGACTTGTAGCTTTTTTGCTTGGTCAGTTGTGTCATGCATGCGTAGCCCCACAGGAATTTAAGAAATGTTCCCTGACAGGTACACAAGTCTGTGCACACATTTTTAAGCATAACCTATACATTTAGTTTCTTAATGCAATGTGCAGCCAGTCAAGGAGTCACATTATCTGAAGCTACCATGTCACTGTCTAACTAATATATACAGACCAGCTTCTGTAAACTAGTGTCATTGTAACAGCAGTCACATGCATTTTTGTTCCAGCATATAGGCTGATTTAAGGCCAAAGAGGCTGCCAAGCCTGCAAGCATTTAACAGGAAAGACAGAAGTTGATTTTTATTCAGACAAGGCAGCACACAAATTATAAATGCTTTAATTTGATGCACAGAAGAGACATTAATAACATCTACAGAAACTACATGAAGCACATGATAAAGGTGCATTTCAGAATATGTTATTAAGTATTTTTAAAGTGGCTATATCAAGAACCTCTAGGACTATAGCGAAATAAGAAACAGGCTCCAGATCATTAATAAGCATTGTTGGGTTTCAATGTGAACAGGTGGCTGGTTTGTTAATTCACTATTCCATAGAAGCTAAGAGAATGTAACTTCATGGAAGTTATTAAAAAACAGGCATTGGTCACAAAAATGCTCTCACGAAGACCCAGGTTTCCACAAAGCTAAAGCATTTTCTAGTGAAAACAGAAGTACGCTCTCAATAAGACCCAGGTTTCCACAAAGCCAAAGCATTTTCTAGTGAAAACAGAAGTAACTCAGACAAATCTACAGCTGTCCCAATCCCCTATGAAGGGCACCCAGCTAAGGTAAGGAGAATACAATAGGGGCAAGTTGTTAGGTTTTAACAATATGCCTTTATGAAAAATAAAGTTAAGGAGGTTTTATTTTCTTTTGAAATCCATCATAGTTCATACATAAATACTTTACAAACTGGTAATGCTATAGCCTTAGCTTAATTCATTCAAGAGATGAAATCAGTCACTGGGATTTTTAAATCTCTACAATTTACAGTGATTGTATAGGCAAAATAGTTTGAAAGTTGTTGTCCATCTCCTATTGAAGAACTACCATCTCCAACAAGCCACTGAGAAAGAAAGCATGACACAGTACTCTAACATGAAAAGCACCATACCTCTGGAGCTGGCAACATACATGGGATGACAAAAGTACTAAGTGAGGATACAGTGACTTGGGCACAGTTTAGCAGGGTATATACTCTCAGAAAAATGAATTTTCAAGACATCCTATAAGTACTGTGTCAGCTCTGCAGCTAAAGTTTACATGGCACTTGTAAATAGTCTTTAACACAAAGGCAGCAGTATTTTAATATCAAAAAATAAAGCAATACAACACAGAACTGAGCTGGAATACTATGTATTCCACATAGGACACTGATATGCTCAAAATCTATGACTCAGGAAATAAGAAACGGTATCATTCATGACAAAGAAGTCATTAAATTGAATAACAAATAATGAACAGGAAATAAGAAACAGTATCATTCATGACAAAGTAGTCATTAAATTGAATAACAAATAATGATGCTACTAACTTCAAGTTAAGTCTCAAGGAAACTTTGGGTTTTGGTTGGGGGCTTTTGCTTTATTGTTTGATTGGGGGTTTTTTTGGTGAAAGATGTGTTTTGGTTTTTACAAGAACTCCACAGAGGAGAATGAGCATACACACAAATATAAACATACATATATATACATGTTTATCGAGATATATATATATGTGTATCTGTGTGAATAGTTTGCTTTATCAAGTAAGAGAGCATGCATGAGACACATTGACCTATCAACTAAAAGTAGTGGAAGAGAAGTACCATCAGCTCCCAGCCAATTAAATTCACCCAAGTTCTTAATGAATAAATAGCAAAGTTAATTAGTTAAGGCTAAATACACAGGCAAAAGTATCCTCAAGGTTCTTAAAATGAGCTTCTGACAATAACTGCTGAATAATGTTCTGAAGAGATACTGAGCTATATTACTGCAAAGGGATGCCAGAGCATGGGACTGGTGCACATACCATCACCGAAGAGAAAAAATAACTTTCAATCACGAAGACATACAAATATTTGGAAGGCAGTTAACACTGAGTCAAAAACATTAAAAGGGAAGACAGGGCAACAAGCGACACAAGACCCGAGAATAATTTTGTAGAAACCATGTAATCGTGTAGGAAAGAACAAACCATTTAAAAAATAATTTTTTAGTGTTGTGCCAAAGGACAAAAAGCAGCCAGGACTACTGATGCACAGATTTCCTCAGCTCATTGATACTACTGACTAAATTATCAAGTCTGTGCTTTTTTCATGTACCTTAAGACTCTCTACTCCTGTTTTAAACATGATTCTAGATTGAGACTTGCCCTCTTCTAACTCTAGAAATTTTATGAGTGGGGGAAATAAAATTTATTGTAACTATGACCCTTTCATAATAAAAAAAATTAAAAAGAACCTTATTACATTTCTTTGTAGTGTTTTGGCTCAGGACACAATTCATACTTACGTATGAGTAATCAGTGCCACAAACTTGAATTTCTACTGTCGTCAGTTACTTTACAGACATGAACACTACTTTTCATAGCAACAAATACAATGCTGAACAATGGTCATCTGTCCTGATGAGAACAGGAGACAACTGAAAACAAAAACCTGTTAGAGATAGCTTCCCTTTACACATACTTTGTGACAAAACTCCAAATAGAAGTTCCATTTGAGATGAAGGTCCAAATGCTTCCAAAATAAACCACTCTAAATCAAGAAGAATGATGAACAACTCCACGAGTGACATTTCAATAATGCCTCATCACTTCAGCTGATAATGTTGCTATATCACATGTAGGGATGCCAAGGATTTAAGGGACAGAAAGCTATAGCAGTAATTAAAACAAATTTATTAAAGGATAGAAACTATAAGTAATCACTTTGTCACAGGAAATCTCCTCATTCTCACAGTTAGTGTGGTAAATATTTACAGGTGATGCCATTTTTTTCCTCCAGCTCCTCCTGACTCATAGGCCCAGCTGCATCTCCAGCCAACACATACAGAATCAGTGGACACTTTGCATAAAGTGTTTTTCTTTCACCATTTTTAAAGGTCACATAACAAGTTAGTCTTCTTACACAAGAGGCACAATTTTTACAGCCCTTACTTAGAACATGGCTAGTTTATCCAAAAAGATGTCTGTGTCATACCATGCAAAGAGTTCTTTATGAAGTACATTTTACATAGCTAGCAGGTCAAAAATATCAGAAAACTTCATCTATTTCCATTTCATGCAATATTCCCAAGAAAAAATACTACTAGACAAATTCCAGTTATTGTGTGACACATATAGTGGCACTGTGAAAAAGTGATTGGAACTGATACTGAAACAAGGAGTAACAGAAGCCAGCTGCTAGTACCAGGGCTGAAAAGACAGCACTAGCAAGTAGCAGCTCTTACTTCCTTAACAAATAAAAAAGGGATGACAAAGCACAAGTTTCACAGAATATGAAATATGATGCTTTTATTAATTTTTAATGGAAAAATTAATCACCCTTAAAAGACCCTCAAGTCAAACACTGAAAAAAGAAACAAACGCTAAGTGCGACCCACAAAACAGTATTTCTCAGAAAGATGCACAGCAACTGAAATCATGAATACACCGTAACATTCAAAAAATTGCAAATACTGGAGCACAGTATCTCCTGTTCTCAACTGCTCACTGACTTCATCAGATCAGTCCATCCTGAATCTTTCTAATGAAGTAGTACAGCAAGATCAAATACAGCAGCAGTAAAAGGAAAGCAGTAGACTATTAGATCTTTTCCTCACAATATTTCATTTGAAGCTTTTGATGACAATTTCATGTAAATTTTGCGTCTCAAATCATTAGAAGTTACACTGAACATGGAGTCTAAAAGCACAGAGTACAGAGACTATATACTGTAATTTAACAAATTTACTGCATACATACTTTTTTTACTATCAGATATCAAATTAATACTTGAGATGCAGAGTTTAATCTTTATAACTCAGGATCACAACAATACAAATTGGCACACTTTGCATGTTATGAAAACCTACCTCTCTGATTAGCTTTGCTCCTTTTGAATCCTTCATGTTGATAGCTATACTCTAGGGATTGAAAAAAAAACACAACAGTAATTTATGTGAAAGGCCTTCTGGTGATTATCAGCCTCTTCTAAACAGAGCCAACAGTCAAATTTCACACCACAGCTAATTTGGATAAGTAAATTTTAACACACACCCCACCTCCCTCTGAAAAAAAGAAATAATTCTCTTGGTAAAGCAAGCTGAACTGTCTCACCAATGGATCAGACAAGCACCAGAGCAAGTTGGACAGATGCTCAGTTGGGAACTGCACTGCAGTCTGTTCACTGTTTGCATAGGACCTACTACTGCAAATACACAACATGGAGACACTAGAAACATTTGTTTCAATGGCAATGAGGCATTCAACAATTCAGGTATGGCATGAAACCATGTTAATCCCAAAGTTTTGCAAGCTACCTTTAGCCAACCTCACTGTGGTATCATGCCAGCACTCCTCCAGCTCCAGCTGACACAGGTCAACTGAGCTGATACACCTGTGAAAAATGATTGTGCAAATAAAACAACCCTTAGCTTCAGCAGGTTTCATTTTCAGTCAGCTTGCACCAGCAACTGAAGAGTGGCAGGAGCACTCTTGCTTTTTGAATTTGCCTTAGCTGCCCATGTGTGCTGGTTTAGGAGTGGTATTCCCCAATTTAGTGTTCCCACTGAAACCCCCCAAACCACCCCCTCCCCTGCAGCAGGATGGAGGGACTTGGAGGCACAAAAGGTAAAGATCACAGCTTGACATAAGCACAATTCACTAAGAAAATGAAGTAAGAAAATTAACAGTAATGACTGTATTAATAACAGAGTGTACAAGACAGGCAAACAACTCACATGCGATTGCCCACCACGCGGAGCCCTGCGCTGCCCCAGTGCACACTCACACCCCAACCAAACTGGCACCAGAACAAAGGGTCCCACCCACCCACTCTGCATGACAGGAGGTGTTATAGAATAACCCCAAGGGCCTAGTGTGCCCTTCCTGGCTGTTGCAAAAGTTACGCCTCTCATGGCCGGAACCAGGACACCACGGCACCCATACTAGAGGTTTGCAGCCTCTTTTGCATAAAAGAATTCTTGTTTTTCCTCCTGAAATTTATTCATCATAACTTCAGGCCAATGGAACTGTTGCTCCATTATATATGCTAAGAATCAAACTAAGAAGTGTTATAAATTCAGTTGTAACTACAGAAGACATAGGTTAATGTTCAATTCCATGCTCCATTTACCTTTTTATTTCTATTGACGCTGAGAAAATAAACACTTTCTGTCCCAGCAAAAGGTGGGCCCCAGGCTCTTGTATCATCACCAGCTCCTGAAAGAAATAGCATCACATATTCAGAGTTGTCCAATATCATACTGCCAAAAAAATAAAGCTTTCCTCCAAAACCACACTTAAGCCTCCAAAGCTTCATGTAGCAGGCAGGACAAATATTAGACTAACATATATATTTTAAGAAATTTATATTAAAAAACACCTAAAAGTGAATGTGATTAAGCAAAAGTGTTTGCTAGGGATTACATTTGGTCTTTAAAATACTGACACAGACACACACCACCAGTGTATTTACAGGTTCTTTTGGTTGTTTTTTTCATTTGTGAGCTGGCATTTTGGTTGTTTGGGGGGTTTTTGGAGGGGAAAAGGGGAGTTGGGGTTGTTTTGGTGGTTTGTTTGTTTTACCTTAAAGCATAGCTACAATGCCATTCTTTTAGGCAATCTGGAAGAATTTAGTAGCTATTGCCTGGACCAGGTCACACAGCGCATGTGGCAATAAGCTAGTCCCAAAATACATCAGACACAACATCAAGATATGACTGAGAGACAACTGATTAAGGTGCATGCTGCAGAATACCAAAAAAAAGAAGCACTTGGTATAGTTCATGCCATCCCCCACCTCCAGCTCTTCCAGAAATCCTCCCTTGCAGAAAGGCAAGATGGCATGAAAGGTGCTGCAGGGACTGATGTCACTGTATCAGTTGTGCTTAATTTTCCATTTTAAGCCTTTCTTAAATGTCATGAAGACTATCTATTTTAATTACAATTAAAACTTAGAGTGTCAATCTATTTTAATTAGAATGAAAGCTAAATTTAAATTCAGATATAATCATCCCCCTGAGTGCTAGCAAGCATGCACATTCCTATGTCTATTTCAATATCTAGACTTCATCAACTTGTTAACTTCATGTGACTGAAAACTTTCCCCTGTGAGGCAACAGAAGACTGATACCAGCATAGATAGAAAAACAAGCTGAAGAACCTTTGCTGTTACACACATAGCAACTGACATAACTATGCTATACACTATAGTAACACAAAGCCTACAGTCATTTAAGATCAACTGTGGCAAAAGTTATGTAAACAAATAAGTTGCTTATCAACATTTGTAGTGTTTAGTATCTCAAAAAACTGGTTTTTTTCAAGTGAGAAACCTGGGGCAGGGCAAAACATTTCAGTAATACTTTCCACTTAGGACACTAGTGTGGCTACTGCCCTTTGGGGATTAACACTCCCTGAAAGTAGACATCCACTCACAGAAAGAGATGATTACATATATTCTAAAATGTTTGAAATTTAGAATTCTGAGGCTGCCCTTCTCCTTCAATCACAAATGAAAAGTCTAATAGCTGGAATGCAAAGCTCCAAAAACATTACTTCATACCGCATCATGACATTGTTCCATTCCTACTACCTAGATACTTGGAATACCACCACTGTCAGTCCCACCTGATATTACAAAATTGAGGTGCCTTTGATCCAGCACAAAAGTGAGAACATTTAAAGCAATGGTCAGTAAATAAGGATGACCCATAGACTGATGTGACAAAGCTTTCATCAGATGTTTCATTAAATGCTTGAACGTTCAATATTTCCTATTACAAATAAAATATAGGGAACGTAATTCACTTTAGTATCTCAACTATCTTCACCAGCTCTTTTGAAAATTAATAAAACCAAAAGAGAGAAACAAAATATGGAAACTTAAAGAAGGGAAAAAATACATGACATAAGGTGCAGCTGCTATGGCATAATTACTTGCTTCAAATTTGTAATGATGTATAAAGCTGAGAGCCAAATTAAGGGACTATTTCTAAAAAAAGAACTGAATGCCATGAGACTTGCTATTCTCCTTGTATGCTCTTACAAACTAAAAAGTGTAGCCATACCATAAGCTTTATGTACCATTACTCAGTCCTTAACAGCTCTTTGAATAAGAAGTGCATGTGCTGCATGGAAAAAGAAAACCATTGTGTTAAGCTAAAATACACAAAACTAAAATAGAAGCTAATTACCCAGAGTCCATTTAGACTCAAAAAAAGCTGCAGAAGTTTCTGCATCTGAAAACACACACTAGAAGGTTCTTAACCTCAGACACTTTCAGCACTAGCACGAAGATTTTAATGTAAATTCAGAAACTTCCCTTTTCCAATGAACTCCCATTTCTACCTATGGAGAAATACCAAATCTTGGACTTTAAAGATACAACTACCTCATACAGAAAATAACTGTGGTTCACTTTGCACAATTACAAAGAAAGGTTTCTCCAACAAGGTAATATTTAATTAACAACCCAAAACTGTACTTTGTATGCTACCAGTCAAAATGTTTGCCAACTCCACTAGATCTCTATCTTATTACACAAGAGCAGTACCAACAGACAACATACATAACTTAAATGCTCATATAACCTTTATTCATTGTAAGAATAAAAATAAAAATAGAGGGTGAAGTTTCTGTTTCCAAAATTAAAGTTGTCATTTTATCAGTAATCTAATCCTGAGTAGTCAGATGTTTAAAATTATCTGCGATCTTTTTATTCAGAGGGAACTGAGATGAAGACTCTGAATTCCCAAATGGGAACAGTTCTCCATAACTATTATGTAAGTTATTGCTGGAAGGATTTGTATGTTTGTTAAATTTTGCATGTGAAACACTACACTTAAAACTCTGGTTTAAACCTCTCACCTCATTTAAAAAAAAAAAATAAAAACCACACACAACAAAAAACAGCAAACCAAAAACCCCAACAAACAATCAAAAACCTCCATACACCTGTGCATTCACAAGCCCAGTTTAAAATCTCAGTAAAGCCCAAACAATTCAAACAAAATCAATTTAGTTTTGAGTGACAGAATAAGGCCCTTAGTGAGTGATGACTCAATACTGTTTTGCACATCAATATCTGAAAAGGTTACCTGACCTTTCAACTTCAACCTTCTCACACTCATTTCTAAATACAGACACAGACTTCTGATCAAAACACACACACATGGAGCACAGTGTTCAGTTTAAAGTACATAGATCATATATGCATAAGCAAACCTACTAATAAGTAGTTTTCTAACATGCCAGAAAGAGTTCCAGGATAAAAAAACATCCCCCAAACAGCTGGCTCAAAAAAATACACAGATAGCTGCAAAATAAATTATTTCTTAGCACAACACCATTCACAACCTCTCCCCAAAATCACACCATCAACAAACAAATGTAGTATTGTCTGTCTAAATATTTTTGAAAGCTTTCAGTATTGCATTTTCAGTCATATATTACTTAAAATACATAAATAATTGTTTGTTAAAGTAGCCTTATTATATCTAAAATAGGCAAATAAAAATCTTACCTGGTTTTTCCACTTTGATAACTTCAGCCCCTAGATCTCCTAAATTCATTGTGGCAAAGGGTCCTGCAAGCACCCTGTAATATTTGAAAAAATTGTTTTCTTAGTTTTTCATATCAGAATATTTGCATCTAGACACACTGTTCCAAATTACAGACAAAACACAAACCTTGTTAAATCAAGAATTTTCACACCATCCAATGGCCTTACATTACTAGCACCTGACAAGAAACAGAAAACAGTGATGTATATCTTTTAAAAAACAAACAAACAAACATAAACCTAGGAAAAAACCTCAAGAGTGTTTCTCATTGGTAGTCTGAAATGTGGATTTTTATGACACTCTCCCATCATTCTTCCTCATCTCCCTTCCCAAATAAAGGATAATTAAGCTTTCTGAACAAACTGGTTATTAGGAGTATATTACATTAGTAAAGCCTTTCAAAGTTGGGAAATCTTATGGATGACATTTCAGAACCTATTACAACCACCTAGCAATTCTACAATAAAGCTACTTGGTAGAGGTATTTTTACATGAGCCTTCCACAAACTCTCAAATGGCTTTTAAAGACTAATCTGAAGAAAGATACATTAAAAGTGTTAGCAAGCAACATCAGAACGACACAAATTAAAAGTTTAAAAGTAACAGGTAGAAGACCAATGTGAAGCACAGTATCCTCACAGTGTTTTGACCCATGTAGATCTACTAGGAAATCACAGTGCTTTCCTCCTTGCCTTCACCCATTCCAATCTGACCAGCTCTACAAAACAACAGCAATGGCAATATACATTACAGAGCAAACAGTCTCACAGTCTAGACCACAGGTTGGCCAACTATTTCTTGAGTGGCCTTGCGTTACCTTCTTCTAACTCAGCGTCTTCAGTTGTAGCCTGGGGATGCAAACACTTCATCACCCTGTCTGGATGGTATTTTCATTACTGTTTGGAAGGTGGTCTCATACCACACACACTCAAAAAGAAAGTTGTTTAAAGAGCACCTGGCCAGTAACACCACAAAAAAATTACACATATGAACTTGAGATAAGCATCTCTTTATGATGGTTGTCCAGGTAAGAGAAAGATGTAAAACATGGTGGGGAAAATCAAACCAACAAAAAAAAAAAAAAATCCAATCAATTCAAGAATAGCCTTTCTTACAGAAAAGGAAGAACCACAGTCCTTACAAGCATCTAGGGCAGTGTAGTACATCTTCCAAATTATGCAGTAGTGAATGATTGTATCACCTGCTCCTAACTCCCTCCCATTGGACCTGAACCACCCTTCAGTCAACCCCAAAACTCTCCTTCCTACCTTACTGTCTATATGGTAAGAAGGAGATGGATATATACATAGAGGGAAAAAAGCTACAGAGAAATGAAGCAGCAATGAGAATTCCAGGCTTCTGCTACAGTATTTTCAATATCTCTACTGCTCTCATCAAGTACACTTTCATCCCATTGTTTGCCTTCCAGAAATTTTTCTCCACTATTACCAATTACTCCAGGGAGATTTCAGTTTAACAGGTTTGGGGGTTTAATACAATAAGCAGACAAAGCAGCGTGTTGAAAACCTGCGTACCTAGGAATGGCCATGTGTTTTGCACTTTCAAAGCCTTTAAGAAAACCTCAGGT
>NW_008681995.1:15012-17033 GCF_000695815.1 Acanthisitta chloris
AGAGTTCCAAGTGTTGGAAAACAGCTGTACTAATGTCAGGTAAACACCACAGATTCACCAGTGTAACCTCAACTGTACAAAGCTGGATCTAAAGCATATGCTTGTCCATTATGGAACTGAGTGCACTATTTGCTTCACCATGACATTACTCTGTTTACTGAAAATATGCAAAGAGCTTTACTGAAAAGCATAACACTCTGCAAAATAAAAAATATATCATTTCACTTTTTTTAAAAAAGGGTCCACCTTCCTCCGCTCTTTCCACACCTTTTAGCGCTGTACTTTATTACTTAATGGATCTCTTATTCTCCTCCTGAGCCAATTTTTTGAGCTACTGACATTTCTCACAGATATATTACCAGAACAATAACAACTTCTCAGAGCCAACAGGTTCTCTACCTGCAGCTGAGTTGCAGGAATCCATAAAGATATTTCTCAAAGAAGCCTATAAAATGCTAAGATTAGGCTGTAAATACATGTAAGTAAAACTAATGAACCCTTAATAATTATCATATCACTCATATTATGGCATAATCTAACACTTCATTCATGGATCAGGACTCTTCCATGGTTGGAACAGAACAGGAGAGCACAACTGCTGTTTTGAAGACAAACAGACCATTGTGACCTTTTTTTTCGATTCCAATAAATAACAGATGTCCACAATGATGAAGAAATGCAAGAGAATGAGGACACATCAGAAATTTGCTTTTGAAAATCTAAGTAGAATAACTCTATTAGCCTCTTCAGACTAGAAGAGCACAGATATTCACAAAAGAAAATATATAGAACCTAGATTTGCATTCCAGTGAGAAACTCATTTGTTGAAACAATTGGAACAGAAAGCCTTTTGACTATCAGAGAAACAGCAGTTCCGGTACACCGATCCCAAGTACTGTAGTGCTACTTATTGCAGAGCAAAAAGAAACAAAACCACATCAGAAACAAACAGAAGAGATCAGAATTGATCGGTATTAACTAGAAGGAACTCTGGGGTTTTTTTGTTTCTTTGGTCGGGTTTCTTTCTTTTTTTCTCTAACTTCCTAAGCAGGAACATACCCAAAGTTAAACTTTTCTCACAGAGTGTTCTTTTGTTGGAATTCTAGCTCAGTAGTCCAAATTTTCTAAAATGTGAACTCACATTTCCTCAGGCATTTTGACTTTCACTTATTACAGTAACTTGATGACCGAAAGAAAAATCCATTCTCCCTGCTCTAACTGTATCCTATATGTAAACTCTCAATGCCATGATGTTTGAATTTACTGTGACTTAGACTGTCATATGTATCTTTTATAAATAACTTTGAGGAAAAATAAATTGACCCATTCACTCTTAATATGATTTGTACACTTCAGTTAAGCTCAGAAGGTTATCCCAAGGTTGGCCTAACCTAACAATATCACTAAGCAGCCAACAGAGAGATCATTCCATAGCATAGAAATTAATTTTCACATCATCTTCCAACAAAATATTTCCTTTATACTTTTAAGTGACAGGACACTGAGAAGAGAGTAAACTAACACATTTTTGCATGAATGCAAATTAGCCATACCAATTCCATTAAATTCCATGACTCTTCAAGTCTATTGTCCCTACATTGACTGCATAATCGATATTTTTTACTTTATCCACGCAGTAAGTTACAATCAAGTCCATCACTACTGTGGATTAATTCACTATCAGTGGGTATATATATCAGTTCACTATCACTATCCCCCAACCAAGGACACACTTGGTATGTTCATCCTGGGAGAAAGAACTGCAAACTTCCTCAGATTCTAATGCAGCCAACGCTACTGTTAGTATTTCTGTTATTTAACAACAGAGAAATCTGCAAGCCAGAGAAAGGATACTTGGTTGCAGCTCGGGTTTATTTTTCTTCATCGAAGGGGGGAAAAAAATAAAAAGGCACAATTGCATGAAGTTAGTTTGGTAACTTTAGAAAACTCAGGCCCAGAACTGGCAGCTGGCACTTCCCCACCTCCACTGCCAGCCGGAGCTGCCCGGAGAGCCGACACGC
>NW_008681996.1:0-354 GCF_000695815.1 Acanthisitta chloris
ACTGCCTCCCGGGCTGCCCGCACTGCCCCGCCGGGCGCCCGGGGCGGAGGGACGCGGAGCGCAGTGTGCAGCTTTCGTGCCTTCTCTTCACCTTGTAAATCGCCACGAGTTCACGGATGGCTATTTAGTGGCCCTACGATGCTGCAACACATCGGCTTTGTGGTATAATGACATAGGGCTCTCTTGACGTTTTGTTTATGACCTTATCAGTTAGAGTTCAGTGGCTAGTCGCAAGCATTATGAAGTGATCACCTAGGTTATTATCATTTGTAAGATTTCTTCTTCTTCTTTTTTTTTTTTTTTTTTTTTTTTTTTTTGAAAACGCCAACAACTTTACAAAATCTTTAGCAGTTT
>NW_008681996.1:408-71211 GCF_000695815.1 Acanthisitta chloris
ATTTGAGATACAGTCATAGTAGGTAGATGTTAGTCTTGGAGAACTTATTTTATGTGCAAATGAATATAAAAAGAACTTAAACAAAGTATTATTACACACATGATATCTATAACTAGGACTTTGATAACTGTTATATAAAGTGTGTAAAGTTTGTATTAATAAATTTTTGTAAACAATGCAATTTCGTCTAATGTTTGGGGGAGAGAAATCTAGAATCTAACAGTGAAAGCTGCATTTCGTTTATTTTTTTATTTTTAATTAATTTTTAAGCAGAGTTCTTCTGCAGTGTTTCATGCCTGGGAAATCTTTTTCTTAAGTGTCCACATTTTATCGCCAAATGACCTCCGACATTTTAACCGATGGTTACTACTCTGTTCGAGTAAACTAAACAACTGCCGAAGGGTCTAGTTCCACACACACCAGCTCAATAATACTCTCTAAAATATGCAAACCAAACCAGTCGGCGCCTATAGTCCATTCCCCTAACAATTCCTGTACTTAGTAGCCGTTTATTTTAAGCGGAATCGGTATGTTTGATGAGATCGTCACCTAATCCGCTTTTAATGAACATTCTGTATGCTATAATGTGCTTCCAGGCGTCACCCGGCTTGGGCAACGGCATCATCTTTCTTTGGATTAAAAATGTACTGGGCTGTCCTAAAAAAAAATTATACTGCAACACGGCAAAGAGTTACTTAGGCATTACAGGGTTGTCGGTGGCTACAGTGCAAAAGCGCAGGCAGGGTAGTTGTCGGCACAAAGCAGAGGTCAGGATGCTCGAACTTTAATCTTCGGTTTAGTTTAGCAACAGCAGCTTATGTTAATTATTTTAATTGTAGCTCCGGGACTCTACTCAAGTACGTTGGAAAGTGACAGCAATTTAGTTTTAACTAAACTCTATTTCTTTCTAAGAGCACACAATTAAAAAACAAAGCACAGGAATTAAAAGGCAATTTCCTAGCAAATTATGATTCAAAACTGGACTTTTTCGAAGCCCAGGATTTGAAACTAGCTGGTCATATCCCCTGTGCCACGAATTCACCTTCAGTGCTAGTTTCAACAGTAGTATTTTACTGACTAACTGGAAAACAGGGAACTTAGGAAGTTGGTGTCATCAGTGGTATGTGTTAGGAGTTAGTGCAAAGTTAGATAAACGTGCTGATTAGATGCAGGTCAGGTCAGAGAAGAATGCAAAAAAGCCTCCCAAAACATACCTGTTGGGGGAGGGGGATAGAACAGGGATTTCTCAGGCTTATAGCATAATAAAATGTAGCCACTCTTTACCAAAGACAACATACAGCAAAAACCTGCTCTTAGGTTTGTTCAGTAATTTTGCAGTGTTCACACATATAATCACACTACACTTCCTGTCCATCTAAACTGAAAATGTGATTAAGAGATCCAAGCTGAAGACCTTCCTGGTATTAGTATGTAGAGGATCAAATTTAGGATTGGTCCACCTGAAAAATAAGGTCTTCATGAAGTCCTGGCACTAGTTGAAGATGTGCAAAACATGGAAATTCTGCTGCAAATCACATCGAGATTATCTCAGCCTCACTCTACTGAAATTCCTCTTTACCAAATCAAATATGATTTCAAAAACTCAGCTCCATTCCCAGACATATAAACTGCAATCTGAAATGATACACTTGGAAAATGTGCAATACTGAGTCTTACAACATGAGTTTTATGGGGATTGCTGGTGTTCTGTATGCGCCTATATGACTAGTAGCAGAAATAGATAAAGCTGGCTGAGGAAACAAGTATGACTAGACAAGACATGGTTTTGGTGCCTTGCATTGTAAAAACCTCCTGACATTCAGTCAAAGTGACAAACTCCAGTTAGTTAATAAAGGAGGCTGAACAGAGCAGAGACTGCTCCAGATTCCATCCCTTGGAAACACAACATCTGTCACAGAGCTACATAGGTTACCAAAACCAGAAAAGCCAATTTCTATAGAGTGCTGTTGTAAACCCAGCTGCAGCCAACATCTGCCTTTCACAAGAGTTGCTTGTGAGGGTGCTGACCTCCCCTCCATGTACCTTCAGAGCCTTTCAGTCTTCTTCAAAACACAAAGTTCATCTATTGTCTGTATACATTCTCACTGAGAGTTAAGGAATATAGAAAATCAGGAGGAAGTATAATCTTTTGGGGGCTTGTTTATTGATACCTTTGCAACTTACTTCCAAGTTATAGGATAAATAATTTAGTCTTTCTTGAGGAAAAACCTTCAGGGAAAGCATATCCCTGAAAAATCTAAGGACCTCATGCTTAGCCTCTCGAAGTACATGTCCTCTGAACTATGCTCATGGATTTTTCAGACCCAAGGGGACTCTTTTGATCATCTACTCTGTTTTAGATAATACAGGGCATAGGATTTCATGGAGTCCTTCATTTAGCATTTCATTTCTGAGTGAGCTATTCTGTATGACAGCAGTATTGATTGCAAGGCTTGCAGGGGTGGGAAATTTACTGGATAAGTTATTCCAAGTGTGGCAGTTTCGCACTCTGTTCCTTGTCTCAGTTTGTCTCATTTTTGAGTCCTAGAGATTTGTAGCCTGCTGAAAAATCTCTAATTCCTGTAGATTTCCCTCTCCATGTAGGTAGTCTTAGGCAGAGATTTACTCTCCTCTGAGCCCTTTCTTTGAGGTAGTAAGGTTGATCTTTAAGCACTCAGCATGAGGGAGATTTTCCACAGATGGCATTATTTCTGAACCATTTGTATTTATTAACATCCTTGCTAAAGTGTTGAGAGTACTAGCAATGCTTACAATACCTAGCAATGACCACCTTGAGGATGTGACAAAAAGTAGTAACCTCCCTCTTCTTCTTCAGGTGCTGCTCATTGATAACAAGATTGCATTTGCTCTCTTGGCCATTTTGTCATGCTGTGAGATCATGATCTGTTCATAATCCTCTCCCACAGTTAGCTTCTTTTCCAGATGATTACTTCACATGTGCAGAAGCCATGGCCTGGAAGTGACACCATGGTTCTTGGTTCCCATTTTGTACTGTTTTGTGTTACGTTGTGTTAAAGCCTTTTTTTTTTCCCCAGGATATTTTACCTTACTGAACTACAACTCTGGGAAGCATTAATTATTTTCTGCACAACCACCATGATTTGTCATCTCAGCTGTCACCTGGCACCCATTTCTGTCACCTTTAGAAAGTATAGACACATTCCAGCAATGGTGCTTCTATGTTTCTGCATGGGCCCAATACAGCTGCAGTGCAGATCTGTGAAATTATTCCAGAGAAGGAGTTGACCCAGTTGTAAAAGCAAATCCCGGGACAGAGCAAGTCAGAGTGACTCATAGCAGGGTGCTGGCCAAATCTCCTTCTTTTGCACTTGGGTTCCTAGGGGCAGTCCCATCCTAGCATAGATGAGGTCTCATTCACTCTAGACTTGTGTGGAACGTCTGAAAGTGCTTTTTGCTAAAACCATGGCTTGGTGACTTACCTGGAATACTCTGAGAAGTATTACATGATGAATTAGAAGTAATGTGGTCGAACTACTAAGGCAGAATAAGTGTAAAACCTAATGCATCTTTCAAAATAATTAGTTAATTTGCTGTTGATAAGATTTATCCAAATGTAAAAATGACATTTAGTTTTGAACAAGTATTTGAGCACCAGGAATACGCCAGTTTACGAGCAGTAGAGGGAAGGTATGTTTACCATTTATGCAAGAGTGCTTGTTTTGCAACTTCAATAATGAAATATGTAGGAGAGATAGATGTATTGATCTCTGAAAGAGTATAATTTCTTTATGAGAATCACAAATAGAAGACCTCTTTCTCTTCAGGCTCTAAGATGAGTTTCAGGCATTTCACTTCAAAAATAACCTCATAGAGATTTATGGTAGTATGAAATAGAGGAGTGGGGCAGAAAAACAACAGTCACTTCTGGTTTTCTGTGGTGTTCTCCAGTGTCTCAATACCAGGATATGAGAAACTTCATAGGTATAATTGGATGGAAAAGGATCTAGCATGAATACACACCTCCCAGCTGATATTCCCAAAATGGGCACGTGAACTGGAGAAAGGAGAGGGACATTGAGAATTAACAGTTTTATGATAAGATAAGCTGTCTGTGAGCCAGCAGTGTGCCCTTCTGGCCAAGAAGGCCAATGGAGTCCTGGGAAGCATTAGGAAGAGTACTGCCAGCAGGTTGAGGGGGGCAATCCTGCCCCTCTACTCAGCCCTAGGTAGGCTGCATCTGGAGTGCTGTGTCTAGTTCTGGGCTCCTCAGTACAAGAGGGACATGGAGCTCCTGGAGCAGGTCCAGTGGAGGGTAGTAAAGATGATTAATGGACTGAAGCACCTCACTAATGAGGAGAGGCTGAGGGAGCTGGGCCTGTTCCGTCTCAAGTAGAGATGACTGAGGAAGAACTTCTTTACTGTGCAAGTCACTGAGCACTGGAACAGATTGCCCAGAGAGGTTGTGAATTCTCGCTCACTGGAAATATTCAAGAACTGCCCACATGCAATCCTGTGCCATGTGCTCTAGGATGACTCTGCTTGAGCAGGGAGGTTGGACCAGATGGCCCACTGTGGTCCCTTCCAACCTGACCCATTCTATGATTCTGTGGTTCTGTGATTCTGTAAAAGGGAATTTCCATTGCCATCTTCCAAAGACATCCAGGTTGGACCCTGTTTTTCTCATTTGCTGGATCAGCCACTTGGGAGTGAAGGGCCTGCGATTTCAGGTGGGTGTTGAAAGATAAGGACATTTTAATGAAAATTAATATGTTTTTTCCTCTCTGTCAAACATTTCTGAAAGTCTTGTGCTTTGTTGTCTGACTCTTTGCTCTTATTGGAAAGGATGGTCAGCCTCATATCCTGTCCATTTTAGAAGGATTAATATGCTTTTCTGGCAGCATATATCCATTCCTGCATATTTATAGGTGGAGAGAGCAGACTGAGGAAATAGTTGCTCAGGCTAAAGGGTTTACCATTCAAGATTTGACAACAGATCTAAATATATGTTCATTTTCGGACAGAGTAGATTAGACTCAGACTATAGCTGGTCTCTGTTTTGACATTTATCTCCATGGTGAGAAGAATAGTTACTTTTGAGTGGTAAAGTTATGAATAAATGACTGCCTTTCCCTCAGGAGTGAAGATTAGTGTCACAAGAAATCAGCTATCATGTATGTTATATGCCGAATGTGTACTGTCTCAGCTCCCACTGCTTGGATGGGATTGAAACTTTCCTGACAGTTTGAAAGAATGAAGAGTGCTTGGGCGGTGTGGCAATCAGGCTGCTCTGAAAATGGTTAAACTTTTAATCAGTTTTGAGCTCTTATGTCACCAGTAAAATAACAATATATGTAAATGAAATTTTAAAAATAGTGCAAAGAAATCTTTCTGTCCCTGCTGTGTATATGCATATGTGCATGTATATACACATATTTCTAAAGCAGACAAAAATGAGACATCAGATTAAAGTTCCGATATTTATGTATTGGCCATAGCTAAACTTAGACACAACATCTAATTTACGCTGACGTCTTTCTTTAACAAGTTTTGTAAGAGGAATGATTTAAGTTCAAGGAAGTGCACTGAGTCATCTGCACGGTGGGCCAGTGGCTGAGCTAAGTTTAGAATCAAGGGGAAGTTTGGATCTTCTGGCTCTAAGTTTTTCTCTTTACATCTCTGCTTTTCTCAAACATTCTCAGTGCTTAAAAAAACCCCTCAAACCAAAACATAAAACTTTCTTCACAATTTCTATTCTTTTCTTGGTTTTATTTTAAGGTATCCTGAGTTTTCTGGTCTTCTATAGTAAATCAAAGAGTTTAATTTAATGAGCTATCCAAGTTTTTAAAATCAGCTTAGCTGATGACCTTGCAAATATTATCTTGTGACATCATGACTGCTGAGATTAAAAAGCATAAATGAAAAATGTGATGTCTCTTCAAGTGATACCTGACCAAAACAGGTTCCCCAGTTGCAAAGAAGAGAAACAGATGAAGCTGAGTGAGGCTAGTCCAACCCAGCCCACCCCGCACCACCTCTGTTGCTACCTGCATGGTATAAAACTACCCATAGTCATTCTCTTCAGCTCTCTTTTCTCCTGAGGCTTTCTGTGGGCCAATGAGTTTCCTCATTGGCCCACAGGTATCATGTAGGTTATGGTGCACCATAGCCTGTGAGGAATCCAGCTCATTTCTCCTCCTAGAGGTGCCTCTGAAAACAAACTCCTGGCCAGAATAAGGGAAGACCTGTGCACTTCCTCTGTAAATGAGCTGCTACCAGGCAGTTCCCAGCAGGTTATGGGTCTGTCTCCTCTGTGGCACACCTGGACTACACTTCTTGTGCAACATGGATCAGAGCTTCACATGTTCTTCTCTACCCTTGTGGGACCTCCCCCAAGCACTGCCTAGCAGATATTACAAAGCACAACCCATTGCTGATACAAATTGAGTGGTTAATCTGCTTTTGTACAGCTTCTGTAGATTTTATCTGTTGTTTGTTGCTTTTTTTTTTTTTCCCTTGGCCAATAAACACGCAAAAACTAAGGAAGACTGGCCAGACTCTGCAACACTATGCATGTTTAATAATTTCCAGTTTCTTTAGCTGGTTTGGTGCATTGCTGTGTTTTGCATCAGGAAAGAGTCATGACACAGTTAAGAGGTGATTAAGCCAGGGACTTTGTGTAGCATGCTGTATGCAGACAGGTGGAACATTCATACTGAAAGGAAACAGTATTCTGATTACGTTTGACTTTGCTATAATAAAATGTAGTTATGTTTTATAACAGTTTCATTTTATCCTAGTTATACTGCAATGACAGCCTTATTACACCACTGTTTATGCTTTTTGCTAAGCTTAGTCATTGTTTAATCTTATAAACAGAGAGTCAACTTCATGCCTGACAGTTGTTGCAGCTCATGCTACTGAGCCCTAACACAGCGGGAGGTACCATCGATGGGGACGTAAAATCAGTTAGATAACCTGATCATTATAGAAGTCCTACCAGAGGAACCCCATACTGTTATTACTCCCAGTGGAGATGATCACTCAGAAAAAATAAAAATATTGGAATCCACTGAATCTATTGAAATCTATTAATTATCAATTATCAGTACCCAACAGGAGTGCAACTGCAGTTGCACTGTATTCAGCTTTCTTTTACTAAGAATGATAGTGTTAAAGTCAATGGCGCCACAAGAAGGAAAATGCCACTCAATGTGAGTGAGCTTCATCACAATCTGACCCTGTCTCATTAAAGATGACTTTTTCAGCATGTGCAGTCTTTTCATATTCCAGATCAGTGGTTCCTAAAGGGTGGGCTTCAGAGTCAGAAAATCACAATACTCCCTTGTAACTTCACAGTGAGCAGCTGTCACTCTGTTAAGATAAATGCTACCTTTTATAATCTGCAGTTACTGTTCACTTTTCTCCACTCTCCTTATATCACTGCTTTGACCTAGTCTGAGTCATTCCCTGCATGGGAAACGCTTCTTCCTGTGGGCATACATTATGACTGGGGTTGTGTACTGATAAAAGAGGGATAATGTGTCCTCTGACTCCTCAGTGAAATGCTTCTGCCTGGAATTAGGATGCACACACAGTGAAGATAAAAACCACTGGGAGTTTGTTAGATTCTCCTACTATAGGTAGATGCCACATGGAAGAATTATTTTAAAATGGCAATGAACACCTTGCCTGTGTACCTGCATGGGGACCAGTCAGGCACAAGTTGGGAGTATGAGGCAGGAGCAGAGGGTGTCCAAAAGCTCTGCTGCATCCATATGCAGAGGCCTTAAGAAGGCACCAAAGGGAAAGAACTTGGTTCCTCCAGCTTTGAATTGTGAGAAATACAGACTGACTTCTTTCCTGCTCATCTCTAATGGCAAGAACGTAGGAGCATCATGTGGACTCTGCTAGTCCAGCAGCCTGTTTCTGATGGGCACCAACAGTTTAAGAAAAGTCTACAAATTTGGGCATGTGGAAGGACCCCCTTTGCCAAAATGAGCATCTGGCCATCAGTAAATTAAGTACTTGCTACTCTGTAAGCTGCCTTTAAATAAGTGTTTAACAGACCAGGCGGATGTCCATTGATTTTGTGGCTCTCTTTTAAAGTCCATTTTTATTTTTAACTTTATTTTAGCAATGAATATCCCATTTTAATTACGCACTGTATTCTCTTGTGATTCGATGAATTAGATTGTTAGACACATAACCACCCCCTGAAAACACCCCTGAGTATCTATCATCAAAGTATCATTTCTTGATAGTCCCAGGCAGGATGTATGTCAGCTGTTGGAGATTATGGAAAAGTCACAGCTCATTAAAACCCACAAATCTTACCTGAATAATTTTTTTTCTATTCTTCCTGTCTTGTTTACAATTTAGGGCTTCTAAAAATTTCTTGCTGTGACTGAAGCTATTTCACTTTGTGTTTATACCCAGTAAAGCTTCTTGTAATATATTGTGAGCATTCTGACTCCTGTTTCTCTAACAATGCCTTTAGAACAAGCACCACGAGAAAGCATTCCTGATAGCTTCGTTATGCTTTCTGTATAGCTCCAAAGCCCGAGTTTGAAATCTAGGAGTGAATTTTTGCAACTAAACCACAAGTAAATCCAGCAGTGCTTCAGAATACTTTCATAATGCAAAGCCACGTACTTGAATACCAGCTTCAGTTGTTTCCCCATCTTGTGTAACAACTTGCAGTGATTACACTGAAACATTAAAGAAATCACATCATTTTTCACCCAGACCAAGATTTTCACCAGCTTGGCCAAAACCTGGAAATTTTATTGCTTTGAAATGTTCTCTTTTTCATATATATACACACCCAATTGTACAAAGACTATATAGTGTAGCCACCTAGGCAAAAAGAGATACTGCTAAAATTCCTGCCAAGATTCAGAATACTGGAAGAGTGTCATATTCCTTTGAAGCTCATGGAGAGCTGCTGCTGGTGCTTGCTGCATTTGGTGGCTGAAACCCTTTCAAGTACAGAATTCTCTCTGGCTTTCAGTGACTTTCTGCATGCAGAGAAATCAGCCCAGGCTCATTTGCTGCAGGAATACGAAAGGGGCAGGAAATGCTGCTGCTTTTCTCTGGCCACTTGGAATTAAGACACTCTGCATCGCAGTAAAAGACATAAGCCAGCGGGAGTTTGTTAGAATCTGGCTGCCTTAATCAGAAAAAATCTGGTGAGCTGAAGATGTCCAGATGGGTTTATAAAGATTAAAATAACAAGCCGTGTCCTTCCCCCCATGACAAGAAATAATTCTTTGTTGGTAATGCTTCCACAACATGCCACCTCTGATGTCACTGGGGCATGTTCCACAGGAAAGAGTCTCTTATGATCATGAATGAAGGTGAGTGGGACTCCATGAATTCACCTGAAGCTCTGTGTGTAGCTCTGAAAGGGAAATAGTGCGGCAGAATAAGAAGATATCTCCAGGAAAGAGGACTTGACTCAACCAGCAAAATTCATTGGTGCTGGCACACAGACAACATGGCTATGGAAAACTTCAGGTAATGGTTTGGACGGGCAAGGAGCCATGCTTCAGCACTGAGGTCATTCTGGTATGGATGCACAGATATCAAATTGTCTTGTGTTGACAGATCCATCACTTTGTTGAGTACCTTATACCAATCACATGGGAAAAGCCAAACTGAGCACAGAGTGGATGTCATTCTATTACGAGTGTTTCATCCTGGGTGGAAAAGAGGGTGGAATGCATATCAGATGAATTAAAAGTGACATATACACCAAGCGTAGATTGGGTGCTGTGGTTTTGTTATGTTTCCAAGCCAGCAGAAAGTCAGCAGGTAGTGTTTTTAAGGAGAATTTTTTAAAGAGTTTTAGCAGAGAAAGGAGGGAATTGAGTTTGAGTTCTGCTGGAAGTAATTATAGTAATTACTGTAAGTTCCAAATAAGGTGCCTTTCCCCAGTGCCCACAGTTGCTTGCACCTCTCCACCAGCCTTGCACCAACCAGGCCCTCTGCTGTTCTCAGTCTGCACCTGGAAGTCTGTGAAGGAAATCTGTCCTTCCAGATGCAATAAAGCTTTTCAACAAATCTTTCCACAAACCCTCACTTTTGCACAGCTTAATGTTCATGGTCAGTGGAAGAGAGGTGGGAGCTCAGTGGGACTTTCCTGTCATGCTGCTGCCTGGAGGGGGCTGGAAGCCACTGGTACATGCAACGTATGAGCACTTGCAGGCAGTGCTTTAATATGGACATTGATGTAGAATGATATTGAACACAAATGCTATTCTCTTTAATGAAGACTCAACAGGGAAACCTGCAAACATTCTTGATGGATCAGTGCTGCATGGGTGGCCCAATGCCTTTGCCAAAGGTAAAAGGGAGGGTGACTGGTCCTTTGGTAAGCCATGCTCTGCTTAAACAGAAAGTTACCCAACTTAGCCTTACAATTCAGGTTGTGCTCTATGTAAAGCTAATGCAATAACCCACTTCTATTGATTATTTCAACTCTGTATAGACTGTGAAGATCTTATTTCAGATCTTGATTTTTAGGCTTAATGGGTAAAAATTACACAGGTTTGCTCTTTAGCGTTAAGCTTATCACTATTTACCATCACAAAATTTGACTCTGAACAACAGCACTGGGTATCTTTCCACCTTTGGAGGATAAAGACATGAAGAAGAAGTATTAGGCTTCTCTTTTACCACACCCTATTCCATTATTTCTCTGCATGGAATTTGGATTTGCAATACACAAGAAGACTCTCAGTTTTGGGCAAAAGTTGGCATTAAAAGTGTGCATCAGATTACTGCTGTTAACAAGCAGCTTGTCTCTTTGATCTGAGGTAAAGCAGGGACAAGTTGCTGGAAAGCTGTTGCTCCTGGATCATTGTGCTTGTCATGATAAATTTGCTTTGTAGGTTGATGGTAGGTGTACCCTAGGGTTTGACATTGAGGGCTGGAGCCACCAAAAGGAAGAGATGGCCTGGTGCCTGAGACAGTACTGTGTTCATGTACCTCCCACCCAGATATACAGATGTTTGAAGTTCACTGGTGTCTCTCTTTGTCCTGGTAATTTATATCAGTTTTCTGTGGGCAGGAGTTTTCCATGGGCAGGCATCCACTTGGTTGCCTGAAGTCCTGACATGAACAAATGTTTGGCTGTTTGGCAGGATCCACAAAACAGATGTTACCTCACCTACTTACTGTTCAGGGTGTTGTCTGCTAGGTATGCTTGGGAGGGATGCCACCCCTGTAGGACACAGAATTGGGCAGAAGCCAGTGATTGAGCTGTGAGTTGGAGAAATGGAGGTCATATCCTACTGCTCTTCCCCACTTTGGCATCTTTGGTCACTTGCTTTCCCATGAGAAAGTCAGAGCAATCTTTAATAACCTACTGTCCTCAAAAGAGGAAAAGAACAGAATGCTGCTTTGGCTGTGGTTGAACTGCAAGTTAACTTTTCTCCCATGTAATGTCTTCTGTAAAAGGATGTTTGTTATGTTGTAAAGTCATACTACTCTCTACTTGTGAGAAGATGTAAAGTGGAGGAATGTTTTCTGTAACCAGAAGGAAAAAGGTAGGAATTTTCTTCTTGATTTCCCATTTTTCCCTGCTGAGGCCTGCTATGAAAAAAACAAAAAAAATTCAGAAGAAAGCTGAAAAAAGCTGTATATTATGAGATTGTTACTGATGTACCTTAATTCTTCAGAAACACTTTCTATTACTAATAACTGTTTCAGAATAAGTTGCTTTATTTTAAAACTTGCACTAGTAAGCAACTGCAATTCCCTTATGTCTGTGTTACTGCTGGTCCTTAGTCCTATGTAGTGAAATATATTGCAATGAAGATGCATAGTGTTATCAACTTAATTTTTCAAGGTTTGTCTTTAGAAATATGAGTTTCTTTCATATTTACACAGTATCATCAAATCTTTGTACTATCTCTGAGCACTGTAGATTTAACCTTTCTGTTTGCATGCCAGTAATATGTATACATTCAATTTTAAACATTTATTTTTTCGTCTATTTTACAAATGTGTCAACAGGCAAAAATATACTTACAAATTTCAATGACCTGTGGAGCTGCTGATAATAAAGGTATATCTGTCACTATTCAAGAATGAAGGTTTATACTTTCTTATATTCTAGATACACATAGCAGCAGTGTGGTCCATACACATGCATAAGGACATAGCTATTTTTCTCTGTATGAACTTAATGTATATTTCTTATAGGAGTAAATATAATTTTGTTTCTATAAAGAAACAAATCTGCAGACACTTCAGATGTCACCAGTATTTGTTATTTTTCCCTGAAAAACAGGAAGAAAAACAACTATTTTTCTGCATGGCTTCAATTTCTAGAACTCATGTCCGTATACAATGGAAATGCATGTTAATACATATTCAGAAAAAGCAAAGAGAAAGATCTCATAATTTTGAGATTATTCAGGAAGCATCAATTCTGCAGTTCTTTCAAACGTGAATCTTGATCTACAGATTTACATTGCAAAATTTCATCTTGGATAGATGAACTTAAGTCTTGTTATATGATAAATAAAAATATTCTTTAAAGGGTGTTTGGAAAACTCCTGCCCACAGAAAACTGATGTATAGCTATTTTGTGGCCTTTTTTTGCACAGCCAGAGAAGTGTAAAAGGTTTTGCATCTGAATGAGAGTGGGCATGTAGAGAGAGAGAAGCCATGAAGTTACTGCTTGTCCTTCATGTGTGCAAACTCACCAGTTTCGACATGCCTGGTTCTGCATGTGCACTCATGTGTCCACACACAAACACACTTCTCCTAGGCTCACCTCTGATGACGGAATCAAAGTCATGACCAGCACAGCCAAAATGCTGCAGCATTACATAGTAGAGCTGCATTACCATTTTCTGGTGTGTGTGTACAAGGTATGACATTGTGAACAAGTGTTTTGGGGCACCCCATTAGGGAAATGTTGCTCAGAAACACTAAATTGTAGGAAGTGCAGTTGTTACAATTCTAGGGAACATGTTAACTAAATCAGAATATTTTATTCCAATATATTATTTTTACTATTTATTTATTACTTGTATTGCCATAGCAACTAGGAGCTCAGCCACAGACAAAATTCCCTACTCTGCTAGGAACTGCACAAACAAGAAAAACAGATGAGGAGCTCATATTCTCATCAATAAGGTGTTCTTAATTTTAAAAGGTCTCTGAGGTCATGCATGCAGCTGCAGACAATAGACATAAAGCAAGTTCCAATATAAGGAGATAAATAAAACCACAATTGGGCCCTCAGTCATAACTTGGCTGTCCACTTAAACTCCTTGGAGAAATGCTGGCATTATCAGTAGACCTTGTACCTTGCCCTTATGGAAATAAATTCAGGCTCTATCACACCACGAAGGAAGGGCCAGCTAAGGACCTCATGCCACAGCATCTCCGCATTTACTGGGCTGGTTCATCTGAGCATGATCTCCTCATGTGAGGAAGGGTATGCAAAACTATTTGGTATGGATTCTAGGCTCTAAAAATCTGTGACCTGGAAATATTCCTTTCCCCATTATCTTGCGATTGACCTGAGAGAACCTTCATATTTGTTAAGAAGAAAAGTTGTCAACCCTCCATAAGAAACTATCAGCCTGTAAATCCCATGGGGAGGCACGACCAAAAGGACCATGACTACACAAAGCAACAACCTTAAATTCTACTGCATTTCAGAGAATATTGATTCCTAGCATGGTATCGAGCTGTGTAATACGAATGCTATTTTACATTCCAGAAATGCTAGCTCTCTTAATGCCTTGAAATCTTCCTTCAATTTTTAGTGCCCTGAGAAGGCTCCAGTTAACTCCTTCCCTTCCTTCAGTATCTCTGTATTTTAGTTTCCCGTTCTTTTTTCTTTTTCTCTTTTTTAAACTGTTTTTCCTGCAACATGTTGCCATCAAAAATTGCTGCCTGAAAGAAGACAAAATTTATTTTGTCATTTTAATGAAGAGAGTTTTTGCACAGTGCACGTAGTTTTGTATTATTTTAAAAGAAATGCATCGCAACATGTATGTGCTAATTAAACACACCATACTAATATAGTGGCAGTGTGTGGCCATCATAACTCTGGCAGCCATGAGAAGAGTCCTGAGGGAGGCATATTTCTTCAGACTAAATTGCTGTAGGGATCTTTGCAGGGAGGCTCTCCATTTATTTCTGAAGGCACTATGCTGGTGGGGGATGTGTTCTTGTCTAACACTGACAGCCCACTCTCCCTGCCCCTTTTCTCCCCATACTAAATTGCTGATAAATCTTCCTGGTCATCCTGTAAAGTAGAAGAGAGAACTAAAAACATAATGTTTCAAACCAGCAAGACCTTAGAAAACAGGAGTGCCTGTGATATTGTTGCAGAAGGGGGATTCAGCTGGTGTGAAGTCCTGCTGTTTGCAGGCAGTCTCACTTATCACTGGGGAAAAATGGGGAGGCAGGGCCTCGTCTCTTCCACCCTGCAGGAGCTGTGGTGCCTGGAGTCTGGCTTTGTTCACTGACCCACCTGGCCAGAGCTGCAGGCTGCACCCCAGTTTCAGGGAGCTGTCTCTTCAGGGTGCCAGCCTGTTATAGTCATCTTTTGAAGCTGGAAAGGGGCCTAAACTTTCTGTGAAGGTGTAGTCATGGAGGTTTGTTCATCATCTTCTTTTTAACAAGTGTGAATTTATAAGCAACTTGATTTGCCTTCCTGGTTGGACATAGAGCTTACTGGAGCAGAGTGGGTTTCTTGTCTTGAAAAGCATGGCCCTTTGGATACCATAAGGACAATCCTAGTTTTTGTCCATTCTGTTATATGGCAAAAATATACAGAGGAGAAAGACATAAATTTAATGAAAAAACATTTCCATCACAACTGAAGGAGGGCAAACCTTTGAGGTTTGCTCAGTCCCTATTTGGACAAAATGCATGTTTCTCAGTATGAGGCTTTTTAAGCCAAATGTCCAGAAAATTTGCTATTAATGGGCAAACAAATGGGAAACCAATTCAGATTTGATGCTTGAAAATTTTCAGGGTCAAATGACAGTATTTAACTTCCATAATTTTTGTATCTGTATGCATCTACAGATTAGGTAGCTTTAGTCTCAAATGCCGTCATTCATTGGTATAAAAGCTTCATGTCCAGCCTAGTGGATGAGGGGAAGGTGCTCTCCAAACTGGACCCTAAAATCTCCACAGATGTGTAGCACTGATTGAAGTCCAGGCAGGTGAATAGCACTGATCTGAGAAAGAAGAGACGAATGAGTGGACAGGCTGTGTGCACAGCACAGTTTGGCTCTAATGGGTTGGGATGTACAGAACCTTTTTCTTTCAGCTACCTCATGCATGGCGACTGCCTTTTGTGAATTATTTTAGGAGGACGGTTCAAAAGAAAGACTTGGAGGCTGACATGCTAACTTCTTTGAAGAATATTTTCTGCAAGACTTTTTCTGTTGTAGGCATTGACTCAGCTCTGACTCTGGAAAAAATTTGCCTGCCAGCAGTACAGAGCTGTTGCACTTCAATATTTGGAGATTGTTTGGCATAGTCTGTTATAGAATCCTGCATGTGAGCTCTCTGCTACCAACACATCTTTGAGTTTCAGTCATATCCATCTTTAGTGTTTTAGGGATTCTTCTCAGGGTTGGTGGAATTATTATGACTGGGCAATGACCAAGGCTGCCAATGTCAGCCCAGTGGTGCTTTGCCTCTGGCTCCTGGACTCTGTCTTCACCATTCACTACTGTATACTGAGGGGCTGATTCAGAAGGGTTGCCTCTTCCTGCTTTATCTTCTTTATGAATTAAACTTTAGTTTGCTCCTCAGGCTACAGATAAGTAAATTCCCTTCCTTACCAGCAAAGATAGGGTAAGTATCTCTGTCGGTGCTTGGGCACATCCCTCTGGCTTCATGGAAGGGATGTTAATTCACCTCACTTCTGCTTTTGGCCCTGAATGCCTGTTCCTGCCAAGTGTGCTGTGGGAACGTGTGTTAAATGTTACTGTCACTTATAGTATATGAAAGATGATAAATACTGTGGGGACAAGCTGTGAAGAATGAAGACAAGAAGCTGATGTTTGGTGTGAATGAAGAGGGCGAAGGCTGTGAAAAGTGAAATCACATGTTCCGAGCAAAAGGCTAGGAAAGTTTTCTTCACTGTAATGTTATGAATGGAAATAGGTGGCAATGTTATATTTGACAAATTTGTAGATGATGTTAGTTGAGATTGGAGATGGTGAGAGCCTGGAGGAGTGTTTTACGTTATGAATGAGAATATAAATGTGTAACTTATAACTGTAATGTAAAAAGAGGGAGTAAGAACCATTTAGGAATTTAACTAAAGGCTGTGCCAAGGCCATGAACCTAAGGAGCTGGAGAAGAGGCAAGACAGTGGTGTTTCCACAGTGACACATAAAGGGCTAAATGTCAGAGGCAAAGATGAAGACTCCTACTCTGACTGTGCCACTCTTAAGCAGATAGCTGAAACATGGAGCAGGTACTTTATTTATTTATTTTGCAGATGAAATTATCTGGAATTTGATTATCTGTATAATTATCTGTAAATGAATTATCTGGAGACAACATGAAAAGAAACAGAGACAGAGCCCAGGTGTAGAAGGCTTCTGTAGAAAACTGGAGGGAAGAATGAGGAAAATCCTTTGAAAGGTATTCTGGAGTGCGATTAAAGGGAAAAGAGGAGAATCAAGACATAGATGAGTCAAAGTCCATGGAGAGCAGCTTTACAAGAAGACAAGTCTTGCAGGCAGGTTGGAGAGGGTGACAAAGGATGTTATTTTTGGGTTTTGGGAGGAATAATTTGTGAGGAACTTTGGTGAAAATGTGTCTTCTTCACTGGAGGGCAAAGGAAAGAAATCTGAAAAAAAGAAGGCTTAAGACTGAGCTTGGTTGGATGAGCTCCAGAATACATTTGCAGACAAAAAAGGTGGGTGGGAATGGTTGGTAGAGAGAAGAGTGGAGTCAAAGACAGTTTATTTTTAAAAAGACATTTATATTGTGAGGTGGAGCATCTTGAGGAAATTGAGAAATAGAGGTACTAAAGAGGGAGTGAAAGAGTGCCAGCTGGATTAAAAAACAAACTTGAAAGAAACTGATGAGATGCTTGTCTGCTTAGAATGAATGTTGCAGAATTCTGCATGTCCTACAGAAGGAGAAGGAAAGTCTTGGAGGGAAAGGAGTTTTGAAAAACCCGACAATTTTCATTCAAAATAAGTTGGTGACATTCTGTGCAGCAGAAGAAGTGTATGGTTGGGAAGGGTGAAAAGGAGAAGGAGAAGGGGAAGGGAAGGGGAAAGGGAAAGAAAAAGGATAAGGAAAAGCAAAAGCAAAAGATGACTGAAGGAGTGAATCAAGGGTGTGGTACGTGGTCTGCTCTGGAAACATGGCATTTGGCTAGAGATTTTTTTGGCTAGGAATGTAGCAGAACAGAAGAACTGAAGGAGAAAGGGAAGAGAAAGAAAGGAATTGAGTGGAGGATGTTGCCTAGACTGGGGAGGGAGGAGCAGAAGAAACGGGAAGTGAGGGTGTGCTGTGAGTGAGTGGGACAGACCTTGCAATGGGAAAGTGGGAAAAAAAGGAGTGTGAGTGGGGAAGGCAAGGTCTGGAGAACTTCATGAGCAAATGATAAGAGATGAAAGAGAAAGGGGGAGCAAAAGGAGGGTTATCTATGGTTGTGATCTGGGCATGGGAACAAGGTAAACTGAGGAGAAAGATGACTGATGCTAATTTGTCAAGACACAGAGATGAATTTTCAAACCAGGCTAGTAAAACAAATGGAAATGCAAAGATGATTTATGTCAAAAGGAATTTGGTGTACTCTCAACACAGTATGGAGCATAGGTGAGGAGAGATATTCTATGATTCTCTGAAAGCTGGGAAGAGAGATAGGTGTTCAAAATTGTTAGAAACAGTGAAAAAGCTTGTAATTTGTACCACTTGTAATTGGGATAGAGTTTCATGATAAAGTTGCAACTTCTGATAATGCTGTTGCCTTTATAATGCTTGATAACAATGACTTGCTTTTTAATGTTAGGCTTAATGTTGCTTATCAGTTTTTTTATATTTCCTTTCAAAATTCAAATTGCCCATACATAATATGTTAAAATTATTTTCATCTGAATGCCAGCTCCGTAGTTCAGAGCTTGTAATATACTGATTTATATCTAGAAGCTCGTTAGAACTTAAAAATAATAAGCTTACTAAACAATGCATTAACTTAAATAATGAGTCAATATGAGTTCAATAGGTAAGAAATCATGAAGTGCTTCCTACATCAATAGGTACTGTGAGTTAGTAAAAAAATGAAGATAAAATGAAGGAAGCTCTGAATAGAGTTCATATGAATGCCAGAGAAATAATGATGAAGGTCAATACTGAACCAGGTATATTTCTTATATTTTTTATTTTCATTCGTAGTGCAGCACATAGAAGATAAAGTATAAATGTGTAGCACCTCAGACACACACACACAAGTATATAATATAGAAAATATACCCAGTTAGAAGTAGGAGTTACATGATTTCTCAACAGGTTAGGAATTTGTGCTGTGATCTTGGAAAACTCTGAAACACATTCTTATTCTGAATCTTTGCTGATCTAATGATGTAGCAGTAACAAATTACTTGCTAAGCCAGGCACTTTATGTATGACAAGTGTCACTGTCATTTGCAAATTAAAAGAGGTTTTTTCCTCCATTAAAAGAACAACATTTCACTTCCATTGGAATGGATTCCGTTAGTCATCTAATGCTTTCTTGTAGTCTAGTCATTTCTTTCCAAAACTGGCTTTCAGCTGTATTAAAAGTTTTAATAAGGTGCCTTACTTTGATGTTTAATCCTCTAGAATTCTCTTGGACAGTTGTGGATGTGATCCTTATTTATGAAAGGATATTTGATAATGCAGTGTTACTGCAACTGAGAAATGAATCTTATGTATAGTACTGCTGGCCCTTTCTTCATGGGCAGAAAACTGTAAACTGGAAGCATGGTGTCAGATCTGTGAGCTGTGATGCCTCTTTTTCTGCTTTTCGATGTTGTTCCTACTAAAAAAAGCCCCAAACTATTCATCTTGGAGAATGTCATCAGAAACACAGAGATGGAGTTACTCTTGATTAGGGAGTTAGCACTTGTCAGTTGAGTTGCATTTGCACACCTTATTTAGAGAGCATTTAGTCTTCCCCACCCCTGAATTAGAATGAATTTACTTCTTTCTGTATTCAGCTGCATATTGTTCATGCCTAAGTATAATGCCCTTGCTTCCCATACAGGAAAGATATGCCCTTGCTTCCCATACAGGAAAGATTTGCCCTTACTGTTGAGAAGGTGATCAGAGTTGGGAAGATGTTGGAAAATTATCTGATTTTCAGAGGTGTGAAAAGATGATGAACTTGGGCAATGATGGGCTGAGCAAATGGCTAAATCTATGCTGGGAAATTAAGTGGTGCCAGGGAAAGCTCCAGGGCACAGGCACCTGGTTGTTTCTACTGTTATTGCTGCAACAGCCCATGAATGGCACACTTGTGACCCACAGAAAATAACAGCTTGCAGCCAACTCATAGAGTGATTCAGGAGCTAGCAACTCCCCAAAGGCAGTTTGGCCTCTTGGAGACTAGGAGAGTTTAAAAGCACGGACAGGGCTAGTCTGTGCCTGTAGGTCTCAGTGCCAGAGTGAAGACCAAGGTAAATTTCATTAACTTGTGTTAAGAAGCCTTTCAACGCTATACATTGCATGTGTCACGAAAATCTGGAAAAGTGGTGGTTTGGTTGTTCACAGTAAAAAGGTGAGCTGAGTCAGTTGGTGATGGAGGTAGGGACAGTAGTCTTCACAAAAGGATCTATATTAAGGCAGACATCATTTCTTGAATCTTCCTTTTTTTCTTTTTTATGTCCAAGTATTTGTTCTAGAGATGAATCATCACCCTTATTGAGCTTCATGCAAGCTATAAACTTCTTCATTTTACAGCTCCTGCAGTAAGAAAATATTAGAGTAAATAGGCTTGTGGGTAAAATATAACAACAGATTAATGCCAATTTTCTGTTTATTTCCTAGGGCTAGCCACCTCTAGGAAACAAGCTAAGAGTAGCAGAGGGTCTGTGATTCCCTACGTGATGCTTTACGGAGTTATTAGCTTATAAGGACACTTTCATCCTTTCTAAGTGATGGCTATATCTATTAGAAGTTTTGTTTGTTTGTTTGGGGTTTTTTAAATTTTAATGAACTCTAAGGAGTGCTTGAGAGATAGGCAAATTGACCAGAATTTTCTCCTCACACTTGGACAAATATTTATTGGAGCCTTAAAAAGTTCAGTTTATATTTAATTTTTCTTCTGTCTGAACAGTTTGGAAGAAAGGAATTTTTAGACAATCCCCCCTGCTAAAGGCTTTAGTATGGTCAGTACCATGACTGCATATTGATCATTAGTCTCATGGTACAAAAAAGACCCTCAAGCAATGACCTGAAGCAAAGTGATCAGCTGTCTAAGTACAGGAGAAAAAGAATTTCTCAAATACAAAGGGAAAGGCTGTCCTAACTGTTCCGATGCAATTATTACTTGTTATATGTTGACTAGAGTACACACTCTTGGGAATTATATCCAAATACGAATCTGTTCATGCACACACAAGAAAACAGATACAGTTTTTAGGGTTAAGAAAATAACAAAGCAAGAAGTTATATTGTGACCAAGACATTTGAAAATGACTTTGAGCTTCCATCTCTGAATTTTGATGTAGATGATTTTTTTCGTAAGACAGAAACTCATCATTCTCTGTATACCTGGACAGACTGGAGACATCTCAGTCTGGACAAAACATTAAAACTCCCAAATTCTTTTGAGAACCTGAGCCGCCTTGTAATTTTTCCAGCCTGTAAATCTTGTATGCTTTATACTTTTGTATACTGCATGACAAAAGAACTCAGCTGCAACTGCATTGCAATCTGTTTCTGAGGGTTACTAGGGAAAGGGATGGGTCTGTGTCTGGACTCATCTTCATTTTGCACCTTTGCCATCCCATGGATAGCAATGAGAACAATGACACTAAAGGTAATGAGATTGCTCCTGATTTGCAACTCTGAAGTAATTGCAAGCCTGCCTTCCTTCTGGTAGCAAAGTTTCAAGCCTCAGGAAAGCATGTCTGAAATTCTCACCTGTTTTGTGTCAAAGCCACATCTGCTAGGAGAGCTTTATCTATGGAAAAGTGAATGAGGTTTCAGATAACCTTTGTGACAGACTCTTAAACTATATGTAGGTTCCCAGTGTTAGGAGGCTGTGAGGCAAATTTAGATTAGTGTGGACTAAATATAAATATGCTGCTCACTTCCCTGAGCAGTTGATGTGAAAGGGTTAGACTCCTGCCAGAAATAGGACCATAAGTCCCTGCTCTGCACTGTTTTTCTGTGGAGGCTGGGGTAAATCATTGAGACATCCAGCCACAAAGCTCGTTGAATGGGACCCTTGGCCTTCACTTCCCATTTGTAATGTAGTGTAATAATACTTAATTACTGAATAGGGACAGTTCAGAGGTGTCTGAATTGGTTTGATGGCTAGAAATGTTTTAGCCACTCTACCAGTACTGTAAGAATCCAGTAGTTACCCTGGTGTGTAGAGACAAGTTTTAGTGGCTTCAATTTGCTCCAATACATGTCTGTTCTGCTTACAAGATAAAAATGCATTGGTACAGACATATGGAATTTGACAGGGCACAAATATTAAAGTAACAAGGAAAATTAATAATTATAGACCTAAGAATTTTTGAAAGGGAATCAATGGAGGCCTCGGATGAAAAATATGTTTTATGCTTTCCCAGTGTATAGCATAAAGGTGAAGGCTTTATGTCAGCAAAGGAAAGCATCACTTCTTTATTTCTTCAGCCTTTATGAGGAACATAGAGGAACAGGGAATTCTTACAAACTGATGCTGCAGTTTGGTTCACAGTGGCTGCTGACTGAGCTGACAGCATTCATTTAAACCCTCAGTCGGGAGAGGCTTTTAAGCCCAGATGAAACCCACACCTGTTCAGGAAAGCAGTGAGTCACATACCCACAGGCCACTATAATTTTAAGTGCTGTTGACTTTAGTGGGATCTGAGTGTTTGCGGCTGCACCCTACTTAAACAGGGATGTTACTCAGAGCAGGACCTGAAGGACGATTTTTCCTGAAGATGACAAGACTAGGTTAGCATTCATTGGTATATGAACAAGTTCTGAGTTTGGACGGCTCTCCTAAGACTGTTTCTTGAAATAATGTGCTTTGTTGCATTTGTGTACTTCCAAAGATTTTCTGGTGAGTCCTCAGTCATTAAAGCCCATTTTGGAAGAATTTTCCCACATTAGCTAGATTTCATTTGATCAAATTCAGTATCTAAAGGTATATAAGAATTGCAGTGCTGCTATTTAAATTATCTAGGGATGCAGTTTTTGTCTGGTGTTGATTAAAAGATGGCTTAAACAAGTATACTTTTCGTTCTGTATTATTTTTTTAATTTGCAAGCCAGGAAGAAACCAAACAAACATCCCGAGATATTCGTAATGGAAAGTGACATAGGGAACAATTTGTTCAGAACTGAAAGGCAAGTCAGACTTCATATATCTGTCCAAAGAAATTGCAAACACACAAAATTATTTTCCTTGACGTTAGCTTCGGCAATGGTAAAAGAAGAAAAGATCCCTCCTTCACCACATCTTTGGGAAGAAGTCTGTAAGGTTTTTTTCCTAGTTTTAAGCCAGGGGCTCACGCCAGCACATTTGTGTTTAAGGGAAGGTGAGGATCCAAAAGCTGAGTCTGTGTATTCCTGAGTTTTGATAAGAGCAAAGGCTTCATTCAACTGACAAACGTGAGTACAGGTTTCCAGGCTATTTTTCATCCCCGGCCATTCATGCTATAAACAAAAGAAAATAGCTGTGATTTGGCTTTTTGTGTAGATAACAGGAAAAGCAAAGGAGAAGCCTTAAGGTTCTCTCTCAGTGGGCTGAAGCTTTCAGCATACCTATGAAATGCAGCACAGCTTTTCCTGTGGATATGGATGTAGAGCCTGAAAACGTCAAGCAGCAGCATTCTGTACCCCAGTCCATATCAACAGGCTCTGACTTAGCAAGCTGTTCCCCTTTTGATGGCCCCAGAGATGCAGGTGGTGTTTGTTCAGACATCCTGCAGCTCTCTCTCTCCAGGGCAGAGCTTTCCACGGCCTCCCTTTCCACAGGAGCTGGTCCATGTCCCAGATGAGGGGACCACAGGCACAGCTGCAGAGATGGGAGCAGGGTGGTTGCAGGTGCTGAGGGAGGGATAGGCAGGAGCACAGGGGGAGGATACACCTGCCTGAGACTGCCTTGCTTGAGGGAAATGAAGTGTAGGCTAAAGGGGCAAGTACTTGGTCATGGTTTTATTTACCAGTATTGATACACACACATAGACCCTGGGACATCCCTATCTACAGCTACTTATTTCTTGTTGCTCCTCTGGCAAGCAATAAACTTGTTTCTGGTTTCTTTTATCTTTGCAACTGATTTAATCACGACAGTTCCTAAATCTGCTGTTGCTAGTTTGGCTATGGCCTTTGAGGTGAATCGTGGATCACTAATATATGCTCCACTGCAAGACAAAACAAACCTAATTTTGTGCCTCAGGCAGCAAAGCTGCCACTGCAGAACGTTGCTGAATATTACAATTTCTGTTATGGACTGGGGGCATCGAAAGGGCAGCTTGATCATGGAAAGGGGGAACGTGCTACCAACTCCCTCCACTGGCCACCTTGAAAAACAGGGAAATATTAAAACAAAACAACAGCAAAAAAGGTTAGAGAAGATAAGAAGGTTACCCTACTAGCAAAATATGAGGGTATTTTTACTGCTAGTCCACAACAGTCATAGATTGCCTGTATACTGCTCATGTGAGGCAAACTGTGTTTAAAGGAAAAGCATCTTATCTGCAGTCTGTCTGAAGAACAGTGTCATATGGCTGACATACACAACAAGATATTAAGCACTGCTTACACACTTATATTTTGTTATCGAAGTAAAATGTAAGTAACCATATAGTCAGATAAATAGTTAAGTAAATAAAAAACAATTCACAGGCATGGTCACTGCTGTCCAGTGTAAAATTTCCTGCTGTTAGTGGAATTTTACCTGTGTTGAGAGTCCCTCCTTTATGAGAAACATTCAGTGCTGGGACTAAGATCAATGGGCTAAAACTCTACAGCTTCTAAAGAGGAAAGTTTGTGTGCTCAGTTTTATCTTTTTCAATTTTCTTCATGTATCCTTCTCTCCAGTTTTTGTTTGTATAAAACTAGACAGTGGTCAGTCTTTTTCAGCTGAGTGTGGGGTGATACAGACCTACATGTCTATACCCTGGAATGCTCACCCACAAGGCTTAGCCCAGTTGCCTGTTGCAGGTATGTGTTTTTCAATTCCTGCCAGTGAATTTCAATGAATGTTGCACACCTCACATGACAGGAATGATTTATTGCCCATGTATTCTTATGTAAATCAAAAGATACAAGAGATAGATCACTGCTCAGAGGCAAACAAACCTAAACTCTTCATGCTGGAGCCAGTTTTGATTCAAAGAATTTTAGGAGATAAGAACCTGACTGCTGGGCCTCATTTTATGGTGAAAGAGTGGCAAACACCTCCTCACTTTGTCTAGTGTGGCAGCTTTACTCAGAGACTTGTGCTGCTAGAGTTTCAGCTAATATAAATCAAGGGCTATTGATTTGTCATGGCTGAGGATTTTGCCCTGTGCCTCCTCACTTGCCAAATGCTCAGTAGTTGAGTGGCCATTTTTCACAGAGCCCTGTTGTTTGGCTAAAATGTGTGGGCACTGTAAAATGACAGACATTTCAAGTTTTAAAACTCACTCTTGAATGAAACTGCAAAGAGTACACTTATAGATTGAGTTAAATCTTTTGTTGTGGGTGCACTGGCTCTTGTTCCATGTGTTGAAGTTGCATAAGCTGCCTGTTGCAAAGATTATGACAGCTGTCACAGTGGATGTCCTTCATAATTTCCAGACCAGGAGATCAGCTTAAGATGGATCAAAGCACCTTTGGTGCCATTCAAACTCAGCTGAATGGTTCTGTGATCCAGTAGCAACAATTCTGTCCCTACTGTCTAAGGAGTTAGAATTGTACTGTGCAAAACCTAATACCTTACAAAGTAGGACCTTATGCCTCAGAATTTGAGTATAAAAGTGAATTAGTTGGATCAAACATTTCTCCCAGCTAATATATGATATTGATGCCTTACTTTAGATGTATAGTTGCTTAATGCTAATATTTACCAATGATTGTTTATGCAGCATGTAATAGTGGGAGAGCCTTAGCTTACATGTGCCTGAGTCTGTTCTAGAATGGTTTGGAGTGGGTTCCAGGCAGCATCACTCCACCCAAAACTCATACAGCCAAGCTTCAGGGATGACATTGCTTTCTCTTCTTATGGTTCTTATATGGTTCTTCCATTACAAGGCTGTGAGTCTGATTTTTAATGAGCCCATAAGTAACATGATTGTTAAATTATTCTATGGATTTTGGAAAGCAGGATGGCCATGTTGATCTTTTTGTAATATGATGCCTCCAGTAAAAGGGAGTTGCAGCATTACAGAGTTCAGACTTACTTTGGTAAGGATTGTCTGTGAACTGTATATATCAAAAGGCCAAATGACATGTTAAATAAAGAGAAGCGTGAAAAGAACAAAACAAAACCTCACTTTTAAAGCTTTAATTTGTACAACTATGACTCAACTGAACAAATGGATTTCTTTTCAATTAAATAGGAATGAACCATATGTACTGTTCAGAAAAGGAAAGGGATAAAACACAGCATTTCTAAATAAACAGCTGTTCAAATATAAATTTCCTATTTATTGAGATTTCAGTTGTATCAGAGTAAAGGTCTCTGAGTGACTGTGCAAGTCAATCATTATATACCTTGTTAGTGTGACAGCCCCCTGTGTATTGTTTAACTGGAAATAAAACACAAATACCCCAACCCCCTACCGTGCCTGCTTCATGGTGCATGAATCTATTGTGTGTCATGTCACTTAGAGTTTTGATGGCAGGCTACCAAATGGCAGAGGAAAACACACAATCAAGCCTTCATTTTCATAAATGAAATTAAAGTACACACAGGAAATACAGAACAGAAGTGTTTTCATTAGTGCTATTTCAAGGGTCCATCAGTCAAAATGGAGACTTTGCAAGCCCCACTGAACATTTGATTACATATGCAAATGAGTGGTTTTCCCAAGTATATATTGTTTTCTCTTCCAACTTTGATGGCTATTTTGTAATAATAAACCCATGCCAAATAATTTTCACTGGCATTTATGTCTTGTACCTGGTTGGACTGACAATGACAGAGCCCTTGAGTGTAGCCAGCACTGCCACTGGCCACTGGTGTGCTCCAAGGTCTTCATTCAAAGCAACCTTGGAGGTGTACCTTTGTTAGACATATTTGAACACCAAAATGTATGGCCTCCAAAGTCAACAATATAACCAGAATGAATGCCAAAATTAAGTTTAGGTTAGGTGCTATCTTCAAACCCTGTGTTTTCTTTGCCTAATTACAGGCTCCTAAGAAACACCTAAAAATAATTGATTTTGTTGGGCATTGGACAGCGCAAAAGCAAAAGGAAGTATCTTACCCTTAAACCTTGTGATCTAAATTGGCATGTGGAGTGTGCTAGGCAAAGTGTCAGTTTTGAGCAAAAGCATAAAGACATGCCCTAAAGGTAATTGTTTCCCCTGCATCATTTTGGGATCTAAAAAAATAAACTAGACAAATATGAGAATTAGATTTTGCAACTAGACTTTGAGAAAAATGAATCTGGTACTATGTAGTAGAAACAGTTGGTTATTAATTTTTAGATTAAGCTAGATCTTATTAGCGTTATCACTCTCCTATTTCCACTGTTACATTGCTTCCAAAACTTGAAACATCTGTTTGTTTTATTTGATCGAGCTCAGGGAGTCCCATGACTGAAATCATGCCTAACTTAGGAAAGTTGGTCTCCAAAGAGGTTTTTCTGCAGCATTGCCCAAAATACGAGGAAAAGAAAACAACTAAAACAAAGAAACAGTGTGTGGGATCCACTCTGCTGACCCTAAGCAGTGAACTTGTTTTGAAATGTCAGGTGCACAGTGAGGCAGTCTTGGAGCAAGTGACAAGTTTCCTGTCTTCTCTGTGACAAGAATTCATATGAAGGCCTCCAAGGGAAGCTCCTCTCTGCATCATGTAGATGCTACCTGTCTTCATAAATTTTGTCTCACTAGTGGTGTTTTCCCCCTTTGCTGCAGAAGATCAGCCTTATAAAAGAATATTATAAGAGCAATTGGAATAAGCACAGACAACAGAGGCATATTTTCGTATGTTCAGCCTCTGTGCTAAATGATGGGTGACCATCCAGATGTGCCCTCTTTGGAGGCTCCAGCAGTATGATGGTATAGTCAACAGAAGCTAATGGGACTTTTGGAGTTACCTGGAGAATATAGACATCCGCATCCTGCTGCTGTCTATCAGGAATACAGGCCTTAATTCCTTTAAATGTCTTGGGGAAAGACTCAGCTGTAATTCTCACTGGAGATAAAAGGTAAAAATGCCCCAACTCAGTCACAGTAAGAGCACAAATGAAAGTTGCTGGTGGTGTGATTTCATACATAAGGCTGTCTGGAGGAAAAAATAGTTTTCTATGAATTAAAATGAATTCTGCATTGATAAAAGCATTTAGGCCTTAATTCCTTTAAATGTCTTGGGGAAAGACTCAGCTGTAATTCTCACTGGAGATAAAAGGTAAAAATGCCCCAACTCAGTCACAGTAAGAGCACAAATGAAAGTTGCTGGTGGTGTGATTTCATACATAAGGCTGTCTGGAGGAAAAAATAGTTTTCTATGAATTAAAATGAATTCTGCATTGATAAAAGCATTTCATTTTAAGAGGTGGAAATTCCAGGAGGGAGCACAAAGATTTTGACTCCAAATTCATGTCAAGATTAGACATTTTTCATTGCTCTTCCTCAGCAGTATCTTATGATTGACATTTGTTTTCTACAGATTTAAGCTGAATTGCTCATGCCTAAGAAGCAAATGCTGCATTAGAAGAATATTCTGTTTTCTGGGAAAATAATATGTGTTGCCTAGACCTTTCAGGGTTGGAACAAGCACAGGAACAAGTTACTCATGCACTTCAGGTAAGCAACCTAACAGAGAAAAAAAATGCTTCCTTAATTGAGAAATTTCTGCTGTATATTTCTGGTCTTTATACTTTGAAGAGTTAGTTTAAAACAGTATCAAGAATAAATGGATATTGATAGTAGTGTGTCTTACTGAATGCTTACTCTGGTCAGATGAATGTTTTCTGCTGCAGCTCACTGGTTTTCCTGCTTTAGGCCATGAGCATTGCTCTAAGTAGTTATGATCAATAACCTTTTTCTAGTCAACAGTTCCTATTTCAAAGGCAAACAGGTGATGTTCCAGACCTCCAGGAGGTATAAGCTTGCAGCAACACTGCGGGATTGAGTATACTGAGCACTACTCATCCAAATCAGTTAACTCAGTTTATGATTTCAGCATGAGCTCAGCACACTTGCAAAGGTTACAGATGTGATATGACTAAATCCTTCAAACTACTAATATGTCTCCCTTATTGGAGAAAACCCCCCACATTCCCTATTTTCACCATTCACTTTACCCTATGGTTCTCAACATTGGCCATTTGTTTGCAGAAGTAAGTTTTTTATGTCAAAATATCCAAGGGTATTTAAGCTGTCTGTCAAAACCTAATTTCCCCTCCTTGTTACTCTACTTTCAGCTCCTGACCTCAGGCTCAGAAGAGGCCATGGAAGGACATTCATTATGGTCAGCTGCTCTGAGCTTGCACTGTCTGGTACTAATGATGGAGCTTGCCCTTCTCATGTTCCACACCCCACCCCCAACTTCTCCCTTCTTCAGGCTGCTTTGGGCCTGGATTTCAATAAAGTTAAATTCTTGTAAAAAATCACACTGTAGATAAGGAGTACATGAAAAATAACATCTTCAATTTATTTTTAAGGATGCAGGTGAATTTTTGTCACCTTGATCAGGCATGGTTGCATTTTTTTCTCTTTTTTTACATCCAGCAGAATGCAAAAGAAGCAAATGCATATGGAGGGCTCCAAATTAGATAGTTTTGTTGATCTGAACTTTGTCTGGGAATTTGCTACAGTGACTACAGTTTTGCTTCTTACATAGAAAAGCGGGCCTCAGATATGACTTCACAAGCAATATAAAACAAAACTACACAGCTTCATTACTCACTGCATCTCAGGAGAATGGCATAATCTTCTGTCTCAGGGAAAGCGAAGAGCAGATGGTACACTGCAGATTTGCATGTTTGCACCACTTATTGGTTTATAGAATTAATAAAGCAGATTTTAAGATTTAAAAAAATATTTTCCCTAGAATTGATAATGAAGTGGGTTTTGTATCATCCTCTGTTATGCACAGATTCCTCTATGTGATTGTGCCGCAAAGATCTCTTTCTGAGATGTGAGTTCATTTTTCAATATTTGACAGCAATGGCTATTCATTCATATGTAGAGATCCAGTTCTCTATGATAACTGATTTCATCTGCACATAGTATTCAGCCTTCCTATAGAAGGAAGAAAGAATTGTAAAACCATACAATAATACTTTATGTGTTTAATTGCTTAATAACACCAGCCATGCAAAAGGTCCTTTAGTAAAATACTTATTTTTAGTGTGCTGTTTGCTCTCTGCTTTTCAAAAAGAGTCAGATTGCAAGAGCTACTTTAGAAACATTGGTGTTGCTGACTGAAGATCCCAAAAGAGGTAGTTCGAGTTTTCAGCTATTTGTTCTTGCCTCTATTTCTGTTTTGCACAATTTGAAAGCAAATGGAAAGGGTAACAAAGTCTATTTCTGGTTGACTTTGCTGATGCATTTGATCCCATTTTACTTGAGAAGACACACTACAATTTGGTCTAGCAAGGATGTGTGTATTCTTAAGATAGAAAAAAGTGATTTGTGAAAAAGATCGGATTGACAGCTCTGAGAACTTAAGGCTTGTGCTCATTCAGTCAATTGAACATGAGCTATACCTGTGCAGTTCTCCCTCTCTTTACCCCATTAAGATGCTCCAGTTATTTATTAGAGAGATCCCTATAGGTTAGAATTTGTGCCAGGTCAGTGCTTGGCTTCTCTGAGGAGCAGCCCAACAGGGGACCAGTACCTTGTGGTTGAGGGGATGTGGAAAAGGGAATAATCTGAGAAAGTCTGACCAGGCAGGACATGGATTTGGTGTTACTGCATGGACTGAGCTTCTCTGGACAAGCAGGGGCTGCAGGCTTGTACTTCACTATGGGTCCCAAGGTACCATCACTGAATCTTTTCAAAATCCTCCTCCTCCTCCCCCACACCATACCAATTGAAGGTACTGAAGACTATCATATGGAGGAACACTGGCTTTGAAAGTGTTTTGAATTAAGATCACTGACATAAATTATGTGTAACTTTTAGGGGATTATCTGTCCTCCAGAAGTTACTTTTGAACAAATCTATTGCGTTCAATAAAGCATCACTGACTAAAAGAATATTTGACATTGGTATTTATTATTTTGTAAAGTTTTCTTTAAAGCAATAGAAAACAGCAACTTTGACAGACCAAAGCACTGCAGCCATATTTTAGTTGCTATAAATATAAAATTATACTATAGACTTAACTTCAGTTAGGTCAGTAATGGCAGGAAACTATCAACACTTTTGCTCTCAGAGTAATCAGTGATAATTTGCAGCTGGGGAGAGCAATCAATATGCAGGAACTGGCTTCATTTTGGGTAAATTGAAGCCTTTGACCTGGCAAGGACTGATGCCTTGCTCTAAAGACTAGTATTTCCTATGGTAGAAGGGGTAGTCCAAATTATTGCATTAATTTGCCTAAAAGTAGTAAGTATAAGGACATGTCAATTCACTGGCATCAAGTCAGACTGGCAAGTGGGAGAAGACGTTTAGCATTGAAAAGTTCCATAAGAATGGATAGGTGTATACTCAGGTTATCTCAACATTGATATAATTTCTCTGCCTCTGTTTTTTTTTTTTTTGTTTCTACTTGGTACGTAATTTGTAATGGCATTGGATTTTAATACAGCAAATGTATCTTAAACTGAGTGATTTCCTGACAATCCATGATAGTGAAATTGTATTTTGAGGGCCTCCAGTTCTGGTTTGAAATACCCTAATTTTAGCTGAGATTCAGTCCTCCATGCTTCAGAGATACTTTCTTTGTTTCATTTGTATGGGAAAAAATCACAGCCTCCCAGAAAAACACCTTATATAGCCTGTCATGCACTTAGTTGCCATAGGTAGGCTCTTGCTGTGTCAGGGCCTCTAGTCTAATAATAATCCTGTAATTCTGTTCTGTAAATTTTCTGGCTTGATAGGAGCTTTGCTGATTAATGTTGTCAGAATGGGATGTGCTGAAAAACACCTTCTGATGCATTACATGAAAGGCTCAGTCTAACAGATGTACGAGATCAGTTTATTGTCATATTCTTTTACCAGGAAAAGTCAAGACTTTGGGCTAAATCAATGGCGCAATTTGTTTAATGTGAAGTTTGATTTTGCTTGAGTCAGACATCACTGGTCTTTTCTTTCTCTGAGGCATAATAAATTTCTTTTTTTAAGAGTCTGATTTCCTTTATTTTTTTTTCTAGATTTGCTTCTCCTGCTGTGAGTTATTTGAAGGATATTTATTCATAAAGTAGGTTCTTTCCTGCCTGAACTGAATGAAAATATCTTGTGGATTCTCCTGACTTTTTCAGAAGTATTTTGATCCTAACACGTTATGTACAGCAAAAGTCTCACAACCACTGAGCTGGTGCATTCGCTTTGATGAAACTTCTAAATCTTGTGTTATGAAATATGGAAATGCTCTCGCATCCAGGTGAAAAATATAAAGATACTTAGATTTAATATGCAAGAATGATATCTGCAAAACCAACATTACATCCTTGCAGAAAATAGAACTTTATCTAGAAACATCACATTCAAAGGACCTACTCTTGAGTATGGATAAAAGAGATGTCTATGATAATTTGTTTTGAGTTCCTGGTTATTAAGAAATTATATATGTAATTGCATATTCTGGAATGAAAGCTGTGGCACTAACGCTTTTCTTTTTGTGGCTGCTGCCTCATTATCCCTGTGCTGCTTACAACCAGCTGGAAGGGTCTTCATGCTCTGCAAAGTTTTACATGGTGTGTTGGGTGTAGGTGCTGGCAGTGAGGACTGAAGGGGTAGCCTTTGTGACAGGAGGCTGGGGCTGTCCCATGCCATACACAGTTCCAGATGGCTCCAGCCAACTCACTGAAGGGCACAACTGAGACTCTCAACTGACATGGTGGCACATCAGGGCCAGTTTTTATCACCACTAGTTTAACTGGCAATAAATGAAATTAATTCTCCCCCAGCTGAGACTGTTTTGCCCCTAATGCTAACAGTTAAATGGTCTCCCCATCTTTTTCTTGACCCATAAGCATTTTAATCTCATTTTTCCCTACTGTTCTGTTGAGAAGGGAGAATAAGTGAGAATTTGGCTGCTGGCCAGCCTAATCCATCATATCTTGACATGTATGATCCAGAATTTATTTAAACTGGCCGTTATTTACTTTGGTTTCCCCCCTTTCATTTAAAAGTTTGAATCATTATTTTCTGGCAAAGCTGAATCTATAGGTGTTTCCTTTTCTATGTGTCTGGCTATCATTCTGAGAAGTATTTACCGTTTAAATACACACAGGAATAGAAAACAGAAGGAATGGTAAAAAAGAAAAGTCTTGTTTCCAGACTGGGAGATGCATGTTTCCAAGTTTGTCTAGGACCAAATCTCTGCTACATGGGATAGAAACCCACCCATTATTTACTGCAGTAATGATATCACTGTAAAGGCAATAATTAATGCTAGATAGGTAAATACATCTCCTAGGTGTGTGAGTTTTAATGAGGGAAGCCTAATTCTCCCTGCATGTGCTCCCCAGTGGTAGATTTGGGTGGTGCTGTGGTTGGCTAAACCTTGCAGTAAGTCTCTGCCTGGATGCTCACCATGTGAGCACCACGGGGCATCCAGTACCTCTGTGGGAATTTGTCTTCCCTGGACTTGAGCGAAGGGGAGACACTGCTCTTTATTGAAGCTCATGTTTATGGGACCAGAAAGTTGTCCTTTCTTTAGTACTGCATCAAGACCTGCATGAGGCAGTAAGTCCACATTTCTGTGTTCGCAGTGTCTCATTGTCTACAGACCTGTCTCCTGCTGCTTTCCTGGCTGCTTCCCGAGCTGAAGAGCTGCTCTCTCTGTCTGTTTTTCAGGTCAGAGAGCCAGCTGAAGTACTCACACAGGATCCCTCGCAATACAAAATTACTCAATTTGTCCATATAACTTTTGGAGTCTCATTGGCTCCCCCTAGACGTTATGGTTGTTCAAGCTAATATTAAGATCACAGTTTCTCCAATCTGTTTCCATTCTCTGCTCCTGAATCTTGAGATTTAGAATTTATCCTTACCTCAGTTTCGTGGCTGAAACTACTGTAAACCCTGATGGGCCATCACCACCCCTTTCTGTTGGGCAGAATGAGGGCAAGTTGTACCTGATCTGATCACAGCTTCACATACCCCAAAGCTTTTTCCTCATTTCTTCAGCACTCTTTGGTTATGTTTAATTCAACAGGGAGCAATGGAAGTGTATCTGTGGTGAGAAATGGTGCCCAAGGCCGCTTGTTCACATGATGTGCTTTTTAAGGTTTTTCCTTTTGGCTGTCTCTAGCCTGGCCCTGTGGACTGAAGCTCATTCATGGCTGAGGTACATTAGATGTTCTTCTGGAGAGTGTCTCTGGGAGTACCTCGCCTCAAAGGAATCTGTTTCATGTGCTCTGTTGCTGTATGACTGTGTGGAGAACAGTGATCTTTGAGCATTTTCTGGCTTGAACTAAAATGCTGATGCATATGTACCACAGGCTGTACAAGAGCAACTTCTCTAAGTTGTTGTAATGAACTTCTGGGTTTGCTGCGTATGTAGCTATGACTCAGAGATGCTTTTATTTTGTGTGTCCTACTTTTCTGATAGTCATCCTCACAGGCAAGAAGGCTGTATTTATTTGCTTCCAGAAACAATGCAGACTGAAAAGGAAAGCACATGCTATCTTAATTTTGTTCCCTTTTATAGCCTGAAAAGTGTGGAGTTCTTCTTCTGTGTGGAAGAAAACAATATGTATAACAATGTTTAGCAGGGAATGTCATAAGCAGTGCTTTGTTGCCCTGGCAAAGTTCCTTTTGTAAAAGCATCCTATTTCCAAATATTTATTATGGTCTGGCCAGATTAAGTATTGTAACGGGTGAATAATACAGTTTCTAGCAGAGGACAAGTAGCATGTGGGGAAAAGGAAGGGGATTATCTACTATTCTATGTATTCACATTTTAAAAAGATCTGCTGTTGCTGTAGATCACAGATATATTTCCAAAACATTTCTCTTTAGAGATTTCACTGCTTCTGAATAATTTCCATATTTAAAAATCAACCTGTCTACCCCGAAAAACATGCTTGGTTTTTGTCTCTTTTGTCCTGGATGTACTACTGCAAACTGCAAACCATCTAGCATGCTTGGAAATAATGTCAGCAGCATCTTTGTCAGCACCACGGAGCTCTGTTATCCATCAGTAAATCTAGCAGTGAAGAGAGTTTGCAAGACTCAGATGCTTCTCTTTGGCCTGCTGTGCTGGGCGTCTGTCACATGGCCCATTAATGGCAAGATATTGACACTCTGTCATTTTTCACGAAGTTGTAGGTGAGCTATGAGCCAAAAGCAGATAAAAAGACAAATTAACTCATGCAGCATGTAGCACTCTGCCCATGATCAGCCTTCCCTGCCTAGTCAGGGGCAAGACTGGAGCAATTATTTCCAAAAAGTACTCATTATCATGCAGATTTCTTAACGCAGCAGTTTTGAAGTGTGGTTGCATAATGTTTATGTAATGTTGTGTTAAGGGAAGTGCTTATCACAGATCTGAGACCTCCGTTTGGAAAAATAATGGTATTGCATGTTTGATTAATGCTCTTCTCTGGTACTGATCAACGGCAGTGCAGTAGGAGAAGCGTGGGCTTCCTCAATCTGCCAACAAGAAAGTCTTTCAAGCTTGCCAAGAGAACTGCTATTGTTTGTGCCCAGGCCTCAGTCTCTCAAGCTGTTCCGTGCAGGTGGACCTCAGTGCTTCAGAGTCATGGTGACTTTGTTGACTACAGAAAAATGGAGAATTTCACAGCAGGATCACCATAAATCCCTGATTACTCAGAAAATGGACTTCAGATCCCTCTGAAGGACAGCTCAGCCCACTTGTATGCAAATGGACTTCTTGCTACAGGAATTGGATTTGATACTCTTTCAAAAATGGCATTTCTGCAGAGCTAGAATATGTGTTTTATACACATTTACATTGTAAGCTGAAATTTGCGGAGGGATGTGATGGAAGGATGAATTTCTTAGCAGATTCTGTCATGTCAGAATCACACAATATGTATGTCCTGCTTGATAGGCAAAGCTTCAACTTGCAAAATGAGCAGAGCTCAGTATGTCTTCTGTACAGTCACTATTTTTATGAGCAGAATAAATTGTCTGCATGTCTGAGGAGCCTGCACCACAGGTGAGGAGCCCTGTATGCTGCTTAGCACCATGTGGACACAGAGAGAATTAAAGGCTGTCCTGAGGCTGACTTTTGGTTTGTTAAAACCAACAGTTTTGAGAAAGACCAAAGCAGAGTTTGACTTTGTCATGTGGCACTTGGGTACATGTTGGTGTTTGGGTGCATGTTGGAGTCTGTGTAGCACTGGCATCTCCAGGCTTTGATCAGCCTTGCAGACTCAGGAGCAGTGCTCACATGATCCTCTGAGGATGCTGAGGAACCCTGGTACCCCACTTCCCATGGGATAGTAATTTGGCTAGATGAGTAAAAGGGGGTTAGAGACACAGCCAGTTCTGCCTCTTTGAGTATCTCTGCTCTGTCCCCAGGGTCAGGCAGAAACAATGCTAGCAGCAAATCAGATGTAGCACCTGAGACTGTTATCAAGCCCTGTTATCCAAACCATGTTTCTGTTGAAGCTGTATAGAGCATCCAGGAGAAGAATCACATTAAAGCAAAAAACCCCATCCTACTCTAACCTGAGATTCAGAGGGATTTTTTTCCCCATTCTAATATGGATTGGATGCTTAACTTTTTTTTAACTCCCCCTCTCCCCCTTACCCACAAACTCACAATATTTCTAAACAGACACTGAAAATAGTGAATAGAAGATGATGTCCAGGTTTTCTCCAAAGTATATTTTTGTAAGCTTTGATAAAATACAAGAAAAGAAGTATTCTCAGAACTGAGGAAAAGAGCCTGCAAACATTTACATTTCTCTGCCCTATATGGCAGCCAATTATTACAAGAAAGTGTGGAAAATTATAACTGCTACAAATATACTACAAACAGCTGTGAAAGCCACTTGGGTTTATTTCCTCAAGCCATAACTGGAAAAATACGTATTTAAACATGGGTTAGTCTTCATCTACAGAGCTCTGAAATGAATTCTCTCCAGATTTCTTAAATGTTTTTTTTTGTTATAAATATCTTTCCCATTTGTATTAATCAGATTCTGTTATTTAGAATTAAGTCTTTGAGTTCTGTTAATATAAATTTACCAGTCCCTCTGCTGTAAATTAAATTTTCATTTTATTTCTATATATTCTTTCTCTCTTACTTTTATGCCAAAGGTTTGTCTCCTATCTAATAGCTATAATGAAAGGTTTTATTGCTAAATTAAAATAAAATGAGTCAATGGGTACCTGGTGCCTTGTTATAGTTAAAATGTGCATCAGTTTGCAATGACCACTGCTTTGGGATTACAGCATATGTTTTGTTTTAGGCAAAGTGTAGCAAGGAGTGTAGCAGATTGACTTCTTTCAATGTTATTGAAAATTGTTTATACATTCAGAGAAGGAGAAAAAGTAATTTAATGTAATTAATTTTAAAAAAAAATTTGCTCCTTTATGGTATGAAACAGCAATAGCTTTTTCCAAAGGAATACACCTGTAGTCAAGTCACTTGTACTATTCCATTTATTCTCAATCAGTTTTAAAAAGACAGTGCAATATATTACCACTAATATTCCATCAGAACTATTTGCAAGTAAAATATTGCACTTTTTAGGACCTCTTGGTTTTGGGTGGGGTTTTTTGGTATGTGTTTTTGGTGGTTTTTTTTTGTTGGTTTGGGTTGGGGTTTTTTTTGGTTGGTTTTTTTTGAAAATTTTTTTGTTGAGGTTTATTTTTTTAGGAAATATGTGTAATAACTTATGTGCTGAAGCTTCTTAGCGTGTAAAATAACTGGCCTCAAATGATGACTGTTCTTTGCCAGGTTTGGAGGTTTGGTGAAAAAGGGTTGATGAGATTTGTGGACTTCACAGTAATCTCATCTTTAGGCAGAGGAGGCAGAAGGCACCGTGCATCTCTGCACTAAGCTCAGCATGGGCCCTGAAGCAGCCCATGACTCCACACTACAGTTAAAGTCCCATGCATTGAAATTTCTGGGGTCTTCTGAGCAAGTTCTTGTGAAGCAAAAGAGCAGCTTCAGGAGAAAGTAATAAAAGTGCAAGGGATCTGGACCTGGTTTTACCACTCATGCCTGCAAGCCTGTAGTTAAACAAGTCAGGTGCACCTTACAGACAATTTAGGAGGTCTTGGCTCAAGAAGACCTTGCACCTCCCCAAGTCCTGCCAGATAGATCTTCCAGCAGTCACTGCAATGTCACAGAATCACAGAATAGTTAGGGTTGGAAGGGACCTCTGGAGATTATCTTGTCCAACCCCCCCTGCCAAGGCAGGGTCCCCTAAAGCAAGTTACACAGGAATGCATCCAGGTGGGTTTTGAGTGTCTCCATAGAGGGAGACTCCACGACCTCCCTGGGCAACCTGTTCTGCCACTCTTAGTGTAAAGTTCATCCTCATGTTGAGGTGGAACTTCTGGTGTTTTAGTTTATGGCCATTACTCCTTGTCCTGTTGCTGGGTACCACTAAAGGCTTTCTGGCCACATGGGCACACTGCTGGCTCATAGTCAACTTTTCATCCACCAAGACTCCCAGGTCCTTCTCCACAGAGCTGCTCTCTAGTAGGTCAGCCTAAAACCTGTACTGGTACTTGGGCCTATTCCTCCCCAGGTGCAGGACAGTTGCCCTTGTTGAACCTTATTAGGTTTGTCTCTGCCCAACTCTCCAGTCTATCAAGGTCCCACTGAATGGCAGCACAGCCTTCAGGTGTATCAGCCACTGACCCAGTTTCATATCATCAGCAAACTTGCTGAGGGTGCATTCTATCCCTTTATCCAGGTCACTGATCAATAAATTGAGTAAGACTGGAGCCAGTATTGATCCCTGGGGAATGCCACTGACTGAAGGCCTCCAACTAGATTCTGTTCCACTGATCATGGCCTTTTTAGCTCTGTCATTCAGCCAGTTCTTGATCCACCTCACTGTCCATTCATCTAACCCATATTTCCTGAGCTTACGTATGAGGATGTTATGGGAGATGGTGTCAAAAGCCTTGCTGAAGTCAAGGTAGGCAACATCCGGTTCTCTCCCATCATCTACCCATCCTGCCATGTCATCACAGAAGACTATCTGTTGGTCAAGCATGATTTCCCCTTGGTGAATCCATGCTGACTACTCCTGATGACCTTCTTTTCTTTTACATGTTTAGTGATGACCTTCAGAATGATCTGTTTCCAGGGATGGAGGTGAGTCTGACTGGCCGGTAGTTTACCAGGTCCTCCTTCTGGCTTTTTGAGGATGGGAGTAAGACTGGCTTTTCTCCAGTCATTGGGCACATCTCCTGTCCTTCATGGTTTTTCACAGATTATGGAAAGTGGCTGAGCAATAACAATTGCCACCTCTTTCAGCATCCCATCAGGCCCCTTGGATTTATGGGTGTTAAGTCTGTTTAGCTGATCACTAACCAAACTCTCTATGACCAGGGGGAAATTTTCCTTTCTCCAGCCTTCTTCTCTTATCTCCAAGGTCTGGGATTCTTGAGGGCCAACCTCAGCAGTAAAGACTGAGTTAAAGAAGGCATTCAGCAATTCTGCCTTCTCTCTGTGTTCCATTACGAGGACAACCATCTGATTTAGCAGCAGTCCCACATTTCCCCTAATCTTCCTTTTGCTGCTGATGTACTCGTAGAAGCCCTTTTTGTTGTCCTTGATATTCCTTGTCAGACTCAATTCCAATGTCCACCTTGCTCAACTGACCTGTCTAGTTTTACACAACCCTATCATCTGCTCTGGTCTCCACTTGGTTGCTAAAAGTCAAAGCTTATATTTATGGAGAAATCATTTGAAAATGTACAAATGACCCCAAATAAAGGTTTGCATCCGTTTATTCAAATTTGGGCACTTATCCATGGACACTAGAGTTTGTTATGGAGCTGATTCTTTAGAGACTTTTTGATGGGAAAAATACCAAGCTGATTGTTTACACTTGAATTTATGGAAATATATGAGCGTGTAAGTACATTGTAATCTGTGGTTATTTTTCCCGTAAAATGAAGTGTTGGCAAATATGCTTAAAACCCTCTGAATAGCCTCTGTTCAAATGCAGTAAAATAAGCTTTTTGACTTGGACCTTAAGAACATCTTTGTATTAGCTAAAAAATGGTTCTCAGCTAACAAACACATCTAGATGAATCATTTATTTAAATCTGGGAAATAAGGCATATTTCTTTGAGTAAATTATAGATGAACTATCGTATTCATTAGTCTACCAATTATGTGGTTGGCCGATGCATTATCTAATGATGTATTAGATGATTGTTGTCCATCAGTGGATCAAAACATTATTTACAAGATGGGACTTTTTTGCATTATTTAGCCAAAACTTTTAGCAAATATGTTGTTGAGTGAAGTTACAGGACAATTTGAGCTAAAAGACATTTGACTGATTATGTTGTAATTTCAGGACTGCTTTGCACAGCAATGCTGCAGAAAAAAACCAATTACCTTAGATGCTTGGTCTGCATTTATTTGTTGTTATCCTTTTCCTCCTCAAGTCATAAGACATACTTCCATTTATGTTTACACTTCTGTATATTTCCATATGAAAACAGAAGAATATGGTACTACTTGAGAAAACAGACCAGTCAATGAAGCTCTCATGATATTATGCACATCTCCTTTCTGCATTCCAGGATACACAGTCTTTTTTTTTTTTTTTTTCACAGGAAGAGAATGAAATGCTAATTAAACCCAATGAGAAGACCCTACCCTCAAACAAATTAAATCTGCCAGATACCTTGGGATGGCCTTTTGACTTACTATGGAGAATGGATTTTGATTCCTGTGACAATTCAGAGGGGAAACTGACAGACAGTGTTAAAAGAAGATCACGCTTTTTTTCACTTCTGAAGAGTTTTGTAAAGTGTAATTACATTTTTTCTCTTTTCGCTATACACGGGACACAAGAGTGAGACTTGACCTCTTGCCTGAATTCGTGCTGGCATTCGGCTCTGCTCCCAGCAATTAGTAAATCTGCTCCTGGTGCCCTGAGCTCAAAGAAGAAAGTAATTCAGGGTGGCCATTTATCCTGTTTCAATAACTTCCTCTCTTCTCCACAGTGTGGCTCTGAGGCAGCCAGGCCAGGATCTAGATCTAGCCTGTACCAAGGAATGGAGTCAGGCAATGTCTCTTCCAGGACAGTCTCTCTAGGCCTTAAGAGGCAGTGGCACTGTAGAGTGATAAAATCTCTCTCATCCTCAGGAAAGAAACTCGTGTACCAAGAGAGGTGGGAGAAAGCATTACCAGCATGTTCAGAAGTTGTCCAAGCATATTGCTGCCCAGAAGATGCAGTGTTTCCTCAGTTTTGATGGTCTCACCGAGTGGACTTCTCAGGGACACACACAATACAGTCCACTGAAATGCATCCTGCTGACAAAGGTCCAGGCTGTCATTTCTCCTTTGCAGCAGAAATGCGGAGTCAGAGGATAATATGCTCCTGTGAGATTATCCTTTACAGATGCTGCTTTCCTTTTCAGGGATGAGGACCATAACAGGCATGATGTGGTGATCTCCCCAACTTTGCTGCCCATACCACGCTGCACTGCATAGGAAGAAATGCAAAGGGTTAGTTCCCCCCTGGACCTGGCCAGAAGGAGCACTGGAAAACAAGAAAAGCCTGGAGAGACAGAGAGCATTGAGGCAGCTAGGAGTGGCCCCTGACAGTGTGGTCAGGTTCAGAGGAAGGAAGGGAAATATATACAAGAAATGGGAGAGGATGCTGAGGTAGGCAAGGATCACATTAATAGCCTGCACTTTATGAGCCCTATTTGGTGAAGTAATGATAAAATTACTTGGTGCATTCCAAGCTGTCAAGTTAACTGGACAAATTCCTGTACTGAGACAGTCTTCTGCAGCCTGCATCTATATTTTTTTTTGCACAAGGGAAGAGTCAGAAGAGTTCTGTTTTATGTTTGCAGCTAAAACCTCCAAGTTTAAGTCCTAGCTGTGGATAAATCCTCATCACCTCGTGACTGTAGAGTAGGGGTCACAGTGCTTTCCTGCTCCACTGTGGGACAGGAAAATACCATTCCCCAACAAGTCCTAAAGGATACTAAAAACTGCTCAGGGTTACTTGTAAATGGTTATTCTTCTGGTCCAAGTAGTGCTGTACAAACCACTACTATAGTCTATGTAAAGAATCCCTGGGTCATGAGGCTGTTACTATGAAAAAGTAAAAATCCTAGAAACATAGAATTACAGAATCACAGAATAACGGTGGCTGGAAGGCTCCTCTGGAGGTCATCTAGTCCAACCATCCTGCCTAAATCAGGGTCAGTGAAAGCAGTTTGCCAGGGCCATGTCTGGTCAAATTTTGAGATTCCACAACCTTTCTGGGCCATCTCTTCTGGTGTTCAACCACCTTCACAACTAAAATGTTATTATCTTATGTTTAAATTGAATTTCCTGTGTCCAGTGCTTCTTGTCTTGTCTTGTCACTGTGTGTCTTGTCTTGCCCTGTCACTGGACTCTACTGACAGGAGCCTGGCTTTATCTTCTTTGCCTCCCTACCTACTCATACACATTGATAAGATCCCCCCAAGCATTGTCTTCTTCAGCTTGAACAGTCCTAACTCTGGACATATGAGCCCCTAGCTCATTAGTCCAGTCCCTTCACAACCCTTCACTGGACTCTCTCCAGGTACTGTACATCTCTCTTCTTCTCATGAGCCCAGAACTGGACACAACACTCCATGTGTGGCTTCACCAGTGCTGAGTAGTGGAAAAGGATCATCTCTCTTGACCTGCTGGCAGTATTTTGTCTAATTCAACTGAGGATGCTCTTAACTTTCTTTGCAGCAAGGGCACATTGCCAGCTCATGTTCACTTTGTTGTCTGCCAGGACCCTGAGGTCCTTTCCTGCAAGCTGCTTTCTGTCTGTTGGTTCCAGCTGTGGGTTGTTGCCTGGGTTTTTTTCTCACCTTGGGGTAGGATTTGGTATTTCATATCATCAAGGGATAGTAAGGAGGGAATGGAAGGAGTCCATGGCATGACCATCCATTTCTTTCACATGTAGGAGTGTGCACAGTCTTGTCTGAGTCAGGCTCACTAATTTGGTGGACAAGACAGTGGGCAGCATGAAAATAATCCTTGTCTTTTTTAGCCTCCAACCACCTGTTAGATAATTCGATCCTTTCTCCTGCATATACTTGGCCTTGGAGAGTCTAAGCCTATCACAACCTGCTAAGGATCACTAACAAAGATGCTGGTGGGTGGCTCTGCATGGAGGAAGCTTTCCTTCCCTTTCTGCCTCCCTCCCTCCCATTGCCCACCAGCTGGAGAGCGTCAGGCAACCCAACTACTTGTGGGGAACCTCACTTAAGGGTGAGAGAGTTTTCATTGTCCCACAGCTCTGAAACAAGTCCTTATGGTCCAATATTTCACAAAGAATTCCTTCTCACTACAGACTTCTAGATATTGATGTAAATTTGCATGGATGGGTTACCATCCTTTAAGCTGTTTTAGTGTATTTTTACCCAGAGGTGGCTAGATAAGAATTTCCTTTGGCCTTCAAGATTGAGCTAAACCCAGTCTTGCTCTGAGCTCTAAGAGACTAAAAATCTGTGCTGAAGTATGTGAGGCTGGTTCAGGAGACAAGACTGTTGACACAAACGGCCCTCAAGGTTCAGAAGTTACTCAGGTGAAGCTTTTCAGGAGATGTTTTAATCAGTTCATTTGCTTTAAGGAGGAACATGATTAATTTATACATAGATATTTCTTATCCTTTTAGCCTCTGTCCTAGAGCTCTTTAGGTTCTTCTTACCTGCTGGCTCCCAAGCCCTTGGGCACCAAGCCACACTCAGCTCTCCCCTGGGCAGGTTCTGTAATATCTATCCTGGTGCTCAACCCTGCAAACTCCAGTTTCCTGCCAGTCTCTGAGAAACTGTTACCTTTCAGTAGCAATTTTCAGTAAATTGAGGCACGGCTGGCTACCTGCTTATGCTTTTCCCTGTGAAAGCCAAGCCAGGGAGACTGGCAGTTTACCATCACAGAGCTCTTGCCAAATTCATGGTGTTTCTGACTGTTAGCGGTGATAATAGGAAATTGCATTCAGTAACTCAGGAGGTCCCTTCCAGTGCTACATTTCAGATGAAATCTGCTAGAAAAATTTCAGACAAAAATAATTTCCAGACATCTCTGGTATTCCTGTAATTGTTCATCTGTCTGTATTGGGATTATAACTTCCTTTGGAGTAGCTGCTGTGAAAGTCTCTCAGTCATTTCAGGGTACCTTATGGCAGTCACTCAAATGGTTTACAATTACCTCTAGGTGTGCGTACAAATTTGAAAACAATAACAGTTCTATTCTCAAATATAGCATCTTTTCAACTCACTGTAAGTAAAAGCTCTGACTGGGTCAACAATGTGCACAGAAAGGGGAATGCATTTTCCAGCTGTTGTGGTTTCATAGAACTGATGGCCGACTCAGCTAAAAAGTAAATTTGTATGATTTTTTTCTTCTTCTTTTTTTTTTTTTAACTAAGAAATGAGCTGTCAGAACTCCCTATTTAACTTATGATATTTTTATTTTTCATTTGGCCTAATGAGTATTTTCTTAGTTAAAAATATTGATTCTAGTTTTGCAAAGAAGTCCAAATAGTGGCAGCTTATTTTTATCCTTTGCTCAAACAGAGAGGGACAAGAATGAATCACAAATCACTTAGTCACTATATTAACAGAAGTTTGGGATGTAAAATTGTGCATTCCGTTTTGATGATCCATTTGCAAAGATCGCTAAAACCAGACTGCACAGATGCCCAGACTATGGCATCCCTCATGGATGGATATCTTTTTTCTCCAGCAGCAGCACGATACAAAATGAAGAGCCCCTGTTTGAATGACTGACCCACCCTCACCCACCGGCCCAGGAGCCTTGGTGCTTGGCTCTTGCATGATCTTCATTGTGAGTATAGTGTGCCCGGCCTTGTTGACTTGGCTTTCTTGCTTACTCTTGGACATGCTCTTGTCACAGGGAACATGCCTGGTGGCAACTAGAGGCTGAACCAGGGACTACTACTGGATCTGCTCTGCTTGCCTTGTTTTGGCACTAGGGGTCCACGTCCTTGCTGGAGGGGCTATTGTCCTTCCCTGTCACCAGGGAGCTCTTCTATTATACAATTTTGTGCAATGATCGAACACCAAGTAATTATGCAAATGAATAATCAAATCTTTTCCTTCCTAAACCTTTCTTACCCGTGTAGAAATGCATAACAAGTATACTGACCCACTGCTGTGAATATCAGCTACTGACGTATGTGATGTGCAAGCTGATACATGGGTCTGTTGATGAGCCTGTGGAGATAAATGGCCTGAACAACAAAAAATAAAGAGAGCTCAGATTTATGTCTTTTTCTGTAAAATTCATTACTTTTTCCTTGCATGATGTAACTACTCAGTGTCCTGACTGCTTACTAATTGAGTGATTTAATTGCAGCAATGTCTTCTTTATAGCTTCTTTTTAATTATTTCACCTTTCCACAGAGGTAGCTTGTCTGGCCATGAAGCTGGTGACAGTGGTATTGGTAGGATAAGATACTTAATGTCAGCTGAATTCTGGCATTATCTCAGTCTGAGGTTTGTAATTTTTAGATCACCATCATTTTGAGTTCATTTATCCATCTGCTGCATTTGTTCTCATTCAAACTCTCAAATTAAAAATACACCTTCAACCACATGAATACTGATTTTGCTAGAACTCTTATTTTTCTGGGTTAACCTGATCTAACTCAAACACTACATAGGTAAGGAGCTTTTGGCTAAATGGCATTTTGCTTGCAGTCTATGTGCACACTAATATTTGTGTTTGAGTTGCCATAATACTGTTGTCACATATAATAGATTGTTAGTGAGTAAGCATGGGGTTAGTTTAGCTTTAAATGTTACCCTTGTGACTATATATTAATTTTTAAAATTAAAATCTGAATAGAATTAATGTCCCTGTTAGACTCTAAGTAAACAAATTCCAGCACTCACTGAAATCTGCCAACCACATTTACACTGGAGAAACAACAGAATTTTATTTTCTAATTTTTGGGCTTTTTTTTCCCTGATTTTTCTTGGAACTATTTGGCAGGTCCTCCTTAATTTAGATCTATTCTGAGTGTCTTGAAACAATGAAATTATATGCTAGGTTTCATTTGTTAGTAACAAGAAAATTTTGGATAGACACCACTAAGTGCCAAAGGAAGGAAACATATATTTGTTTTCTAATGATTCATCAACTCACTTTTGTTTGCTGCTGGAAAATGTTAGAATATAAGAAAAATGCAAAGGTTGAGTGGGTGACAAAAAAGGAGGGAAATATCTTTATTGGAAAAATGAAAAGAAGGAAACAAGGATAAAATGTGGCAGGACAGGACAAACCCAAAATTGTGGCTGAAATGGCTTCATATTTTAAGATGAAATCACAAATAAATGGTCCAGATGGGAATCTGTGATTATGGTGCATCTCTGTATTACTGCACTAGTAAAGAGTGACTCATTCTACACATTATAAAACTTCAGCTCTCAGAAATGAATACATTTTTGCTGTAAAAGTCCTCTCTGGTCTGATGCTTGTCAGAGTTCTGAGCTCAGGAGAAGAGTGTTTAGCATTTAATTTCTTTATTAAAAGCAAAATTTGGCTGGAACAATTGCAGATGTGTGCTGGTTCCAGTCAGTGCTCAAGCTTCTGTGCGAAAACTTTGAAGGAAGTTCCGCCAGTACAGTACTGTCTGTGCATTGAGGAGCTCTGTAATGGATTGTTCTCCTCCAGACTCTGCAGTTCAGAGACTGTAATGAAGTCACATATAGAAAATCAGTGCTGTTAGCAGATACACCTGCACACCTTCTGCATTGCTCTCCTGCATCCTGGTTGCAGCAGAAGGACCTTCTGTCCCATAAGTGACTTCAGGCCTCCACCACTGGAGCATCAGATCTATTTTCTGTTCCTGTCCCAGCAAGAAACAACCCAGAAATATCTTATTCCTTGCCCCTTGTGGCTCAGGAATCCTGCTTTCACCAAGGGAAATTTAGGCTAGATATTAGGAAAAAGTTTTTTACTGTGAGAGTGGTGAAGTACTGGCACAGGTTGCCCAGGGAAGCAGTAGATGCCCCAACCCTGGCAGTGTTCAAAGCCAGGTTGGATGAAGCCTTGAGCATCCTGGTCTAGTGGGAGGTGTCCCTGCCCATGGCAGGGGGTTGGGACTAGATGATCTGTAAGGTCCATTCCAGCCGCTATGATTCTATGAAGTCCATCATTCAGAAAATAACAACTGGATTATCTCCATAGGTTCGTTTCAGCACTCCTCATCCAAAGCCCTCCCATAATCCTCACTGTGCAAGTTACTGCCATAGAGTTTGTCTTCACAGAATCACAGAATCCACAGAGTTGGAAGGGACCCATGAGAATCACTGAGTCCAGCTATTGGCTCTGCACAGGACATCCCTGAGAATCACACCATGTGGCTGAGAACGTTGTCCAAACACTTCTTGAACTCTGTCAGACTTGGTGCTGTGACATCTTCCCGTGGGGAGCCTGTTCCAGTGCCCAACCACCCTCTGGGTGAAAAACCTTTTTCTAATATCTAAACCTCCCCTGACACAACTTCAAGCACCCCTTGGGTCCTGTCATTGGTTGCCAGAGAGAAGAGATCAGTGCCTGCCCCTCCACTTCCTTTCATACAGTAGTTGTATACAGCAATGAGGTCTCCCCTCAGTCTCCTCTTCTCCAGGCTGAACAGATCAAGTGACCTCAGCTGCTCCTCATATGACTCCCCCTCAAGCCCCTTCATCATCTTTGTCGCCTCCTCTGGATATGCTCTAATGACTTAATATCTTTCTTATATTGTGGTGCCCAAAATTCCACACAATATTCAAGGTGAGGCCAGACCAGTGCAGAGTAGAGTGGGACAATCCCCTCTCTTGATTGACTGGCAATGCCTTGCCTAATACACCCCAGGACATGGTTGACCCTCCTGGCTGCCAGGGCACACTGTTGGCTCATATTCAACTTGCCATTGACAAGGACCCACAGGTCCCTTTCTGCAGCGCTCCTTTCTAGCATCTCAATCCCAGTCTACATACAGCCAGGATCTTTCTGCTCTGAATATTATAAATACCTCTGATTGTACTCATGCTTCCTGTTCCTTATCTTAGTGGAATGGCTCCACTCATAAGACAGATGAGGAAATATTTTATGCTGCTTGATGAGCTGTAAGTATCCCTAAAAATAAGCCTCTGTTCCTTCCCATCCACTGTTCCTATTCTCTCCTACCCAAATGGTGTGTAGTAGTTTTCCTGACTTCCTTCCAAACTGTCGACCAAGCTGATCTTGATTCTTGTAATTTGGTGCCAAAATATGACATCAGCATCAAGGGGAAGCAGAACAGGTCATTGGACGGAGCAAGTTTTATGCACTGAGTAGCCACTGTATAATAGTTACTTTGTCATTATAGTCTACAGAAGGTTTTGATGTGCCTCAAAATGCAAAGCAAAGAACAAAATTTTGCCTTCAAAAGAATAACTGGGCTGTGTCTTCTGTTTGTATTATTTCAGATTCTGTATAAACATTCATTTATCTTAGCTGGGCATTTTTATTGCTAAAAATGGAAGGATTTGAAGCTAGGAAAGCCACATTAGCCCCCCCTTTTTTTTTTGCTTTCTTGAATAGGCATCAAAGAATGGAAATATGCTATGTTTAAACTAAAGACAATATTGAAATGATCTCTTTTCATTCTTGGACTAATTTTGTGTTGCAGTGGTGTATCAGTACCTTTGCATTTTGGTTGCCTGCGATACTAAGACTTGCGACTTTAACATCTGGTTTCTAGTTAATAGGCATTATCTTTTACCACTGGAAATGTCTTCATTTTTATGGGATAAATGTAGATTAATGTCAAATTCCTTATCAATTCCATTTTAAAAACTCTAGTGAATATCATGAGAGGTTTGTGTTTTGGTTGACAGTCTGACTGTGCAATTAAAAGCAATCAAAGATAATTTATGTGAGACTAATTACTATAAAGATAGAAAGTTGCATAGGGTTTTGACCGAGAAAGAAGGTTTTAGCTGATTCTTCTAATGCCACAACTTTGCAAAGGGCTGATTTTCATGAAGCTCTAAAAGACATAGCGTGTGTCTGTAAGTACAAATGCTATGCCTTCCTCCTGCTTTTCTACCAGGTATTCTCTTTATAGGTAGCTTGCACACTAAAAACCAACCATCACACCGTCCATTGAAACACTTTGTTTTACTGCTTAGAAAGAAACTTTCCATCAACAGCGGTGACTTCTCTGCTCAGCAGTCCACATGACACTTTGAGAAATGCATGGATGTCTGTATAGGGATATATTTGGCATGAAACACAATTCATGGCTGTAACAGGCATTCTCCTTGGAGGGTGAGACCTAAATCTCACTGTTATCCCATTTTCCCCTAGCCATTTGGGATCAAAATCAGGTTGTACTCGCATGTCCACTACCTTGGGAACCTCCAGACATTAAGAATTGTTAGAATCCAGCCTAAAGTGACTCAAATCCAATAGGTTGGACTTCGTGATCTCAGAGGTCTTTTCCAAACTGATTGATTGATTCTGTGAGTTCGTGTTCTGCTCATTGTACTATTAAGCATTTTGTTCAGTAGCTGTTTAACACAAATTATGGAAATTGACTGGGAACATAGTGAGACACCATAATCCTTGTCTGTCCTAAGTGTATTTCTGGTCTTGTGAATGCTGCATCTTTCTCTGTTGTGAGTAGTCTAAAGAAAAATAGTGAATTAGAGCAGCATGGAGTGGCTCAGTTCAGAGAAGCAGACTGGCTGACCCTTCCTGGTAGTCAGGACAGAAATGAAAATATATCTTGTCTCAGTGTCCCATTTGTTGTGCACCATCCAATTAAGGGACATCCAGCTTGGGAACAGCTGACCCTAATGAAGGGAGTGGGTAAGGGAGTCCCTGCTGTGAGGGTGAATGGCTATGGTATGTTACCAAATCACTTCACAGCAAAAATGCAGTGGCACCCTATGTCATCAAGGTGTGATTCTATTTCCAACATCTACAGGATGTGTCAAATTAGCTCTGCACCTAATACAAAGTGAGATTTGATTAGATGATATGTGCTGCTGTAGACTAACCCAGGTTCTGGTACTGCTTCTCCAGTGCTACTTGTTGATGATGTTAGGTCAGGACCACCTTTTCTGTAATTTCCTTTTCTCTGTCATAGACTGTATGGGCTGGTGGGTGTTGTGCATAATGAATTTCTGTTGTACAGTTTGGGCTTTATGATGACCACTGCAAAAAATCCTTCTGCTTCCTGTGTTTTCTGAACTGTCTCCAGCTAGTTTGATGTTACTGAGGCTCAGGACAAGGAGGCCATTCTTTGTTATCATGTTGCCTTTTAATTAATTTCTCAATTTCCAGAGTAATGTTTCATTCTTGGATCTCCAATATCACACATTTCCCACAGATTTTATTCAGCTCACTTGTAACTTTGAATATGCTGTAAAACTGTAGTTGTGCTTACTATAGCTCCACAATCTCAGGAACATTGCACAAAAGTAATCTTTGTCCCAAATCTTGGAAAAAATTTTTTTTTCTATGCTTCCTTTCAGCATGGTAGTTAGAATCTGGGGCAATGAAAGATCTCTGTGGTTGATTGTTTTTTTATTGTTTAGTCTGCTTCTATCTAGCGGTCCAAAAATCATTTTAGGCACTGCTGTAAGTGTCATCAGGTGCCAAAGTGGTTCTTTTAGCTATCTAAACACCTTTTAAAATCTGATAGCACATGAATTGTTTGTCCTTTCTGCTAAAAGAGTCACAAGGTTATATCTATTGCCAGCTTCTCTTGATTACTTTGTAGACCTAATTTTATTTTCATGAATCATATACCTATAAATCAAGATGACAAATTAGTGCAAGTTCCTAATTATCCTGTTCCTGCTACCCTATTTGTCCACAAAGACATTCACAAAATAATAGCCCACTATTTAAATTTAATTCCTGTCTTCACAGCTGTAATGGATGGCACTTGGTTGCCCCAAATCAATAATATCTATTCAGAAGTCTCATATCACCAAATAACTACATGGAATAACAATCAGAATAATGTAATTTAAATGGATACAATTAGCACTGGAGATGAAGCTATTAAATAAAGTCCATTGATTGTTTATCAGGCACTGAGGTGAGATAATTTAAACATGCTCACTGCTAAAAGTGATAGATAAATTGCCAGGATATTAGTATGCAGTTACTACATTTAATCTTAATTAATAATGTAACTTATTTTTACATTTCAGTGACAAAGGTAAGGAGAAAGACTTATCTGAGATTTTTACTCCAAAAGTACTCTGCAGATGATTGACTGACAGACACAGGGATGCTAAGAGAGTAGGAATTTGTTCTTTTAGAGGTTATAGTCTGCATATGGAAACCTAATGCGTTCAATATATAAAGAGCCTTCTCAGTAAATGTCCCCATATGCAGAAATGTTTTATTTGTCAAGGCATATATATGTTTTCCCTTGTCAAAGACTTACCTTAGAATCATAAAATCATTATGGTTGGAAAAGACCTTTAAGATCTTCAAGTCCAACTGTCAACCTAGTGCTTCCACTATGTTCACCATTAAACCTTGTCCTCAAGTGCCATATCCAGTGTTTTTTGAACACTTCAGGGATGGTGATTCCACCACTTCCCTGGGCAGTCTGTTCCAATGCTTTACAACTCTTTCCATGAAAAAATTACCCCTAATATTTAATCTAAACCTCTCCTGTTGCAACCTGAGGCCATTTCCTTTCATCCTGTTAGAGGAGCTTTGATTTTTCACATGAACAAGTATTTAAAATTCAGGGTTCTTTCAACCCAAAACCAATGAAAACTGATAACAAGCATTTCATACATTCTAAAACAACTCCAAAACCACTTTTATGTGTACTGAATTCTAGAAATATGAAGACAGAGCTAAGCTCAGAATAAAAAGCATTTACTGAAACTTTACAAAACCTTCAATGCTTTAATCTTGTAAAACTTTATTCTTCGTAATAGCACTGCTTTTCTGAGGAGCTTGTGAGATCAGACTCTTGGCTGCCACAATTTTTGTCCTAAAGTTGACTCATGCGAAGCAATTCAGTTTTCCTTTTTATTCTCAGGAGGTGAAGAAGATCAGGAAGGCTCTGGATCTCATTCAGTTTCTGCTCAAGTTATTAGTACAATTCCTGCTAACTCAGACAGCAGAGGAACAAAACCCAAGAGAAACTTCAGCAGCGTTTCCATGGGTTGTGGAGGGGGCCCTGGGTCAGGCAGCTGGACCCGGAAAGAAAGCTGCTGCCTCTTACCAGCATTGCTCTGTGACAGGCACTCCTTACAGGAATGAGGAGAATTTTGAAGTCATTGAATAAATTATTTATAGGAAATTATTTGCTATGTCTAGTCATTCCCTAAAACACTCAAATGCATGTCTCTAATGGGCTTATAAAGTTGTGATGAGGACAGCCATTGGAAAAAGTCAACATTGTATAACTAAAAGGGCAGATGATTTGAGCTGGCTGAAGACTGAGCTGCAAGGTTCTTTTGAGGAACACTTCTACAGAAGAACACCCTTTTTCATTGCACTTAGTATGGGGAATAAGAATCCCCAGGAGCTAAAAAACCCTCTCTAATTTCTGTGTTTCAGTTCCCTTCACTACTCATTTTCAGTTTGCCATGCAAGAAGAAAAAAGGGTGGGAAATAAAATATAAATAATCTTTGCCTCTTATATTTACACGTATCTTGAAATTTCTGACTTTTTTTTCAGGATCACATTCCTCTGACAGCTTGAATTTAACTGGGAAGAAACAGCTGAAATAAGCTGAGAGGGTTATTTACATCCAAGCAAGGGCAAGATCCTTTCTATGTGCCACTTCCTGCGGTTCTGTTTTCTAATTAAAGAAAAAGCTAACACGAGTGAAGCCACATGCTCATGGTGCATAATTTTTGGAAAGACAGCAGCAATTTAAAAGTAAATTTCACACTAGCTCTGAGACTCATGTCAGATGCTGCCTGCTCGCTCTAGTTCATGAAGGCCATTTATATTCTAAATTTAAAAATAACTTGGTGCTGGCACATTCCATTAATAAATTAGGACTAGAATTTTATGTTTTCAAAGGATATGGTGAGGTATAAATAGACTTGCTAAAAATGGCTGAAACTCTGTTTGAGTGTTTCTCTTTCACCTGCTTTTATTTCAAGCTTGTGTTCAACTGTCTGCTTTCCCATTTCCGACTGAGGGTCTAACTCTGAAATCCCTTCTGCATGGTGATGTAAATTTTGAAGACTGGGAGAAGATATTTGATGAAAAGGGCCACCAATAAACCTACTCTCCACCTCATTCAATGCTGGTGAGGTCTCAAGATGATTGATAATTAATTGCCTTGTGTAGTCAAGGCATTGTTTAAATGCCCAACTGGAACAGCTTTGCACACTTCTACTTGCAGTGATTTTAATCAATGCAGCTCCTTGTTTTTTGGACATATGCTTACACCACAATGAACATTTCAGAGCTCTGCTTTCTATTTTTAGGTGAAAAATAGTAGATATTTGGTCTAACTTGACAGATACCATGGGAACTGGCATTATTATTATTATTATTATTATTATTCTGCACCTGGGATGGGGCAACTCTGGATGTACATACAGACTGTGCAGCAAACATTGTGAAGGGGTTTGAGGGGAAGCCATATGAGGAACAGCTGATGTAACTCAGTTTGTTCAGCCTGGAGAAGAGGAGACTGAGGGGAGACCTCACTGCTGTATGAAACCTCCTCACGAGGGGAAGCGGAGGGGCAGACACTGATCTCTCCTCTCTGGCAACCAGTGACGGGACCCAAGGGAATGGTCTGAAGTTGCATCAAGGGAGTTTTAGGCTGGATACCAGAAAAAGGTTCTTCACCCAGAGGGTGGTTGGGCACTGGAACAGCTACCCATGGGAAGTTGTCACAGCACCAAGCCTGACAGAGTTCAAGAGGCATTTGGACAATGCTCTCAAAGCACATGGTGTGATTTTTGGGGATGTCCTGTGCAGAGCCAATAGCTGGACTCAGTGATTCTCATGGGTCCCTTCCAACTCAAAATGTTCAGTGATTCTGTGATTTTGTGTAACTTTTCTGTACATAGAGTATGGGTTTCAGTTTCATTCATTTTGGTCATGAAAGCTGGATATCTGAAGTTGGGACAATACACAAAGTCCTCAAAAACTCAAACAAATACTGAAATTTACTATCCCTGTCCCAAACAAACAAAAACAGCATTTTCTTTTCAATAAGTCACTTAGTTTAGAATCCTGAAACATTTCATTTGAATCTTGACCTTTTCAAAAGACACCCAATTTGTTGTCCTGATGGAACTAAAATATCTCAAAAAGTTCCTTGAGACCGTTCCATAACAAAATCTTATATTCTGACAATTTCTAAATGCTCAGAACTGTGAATAGAGAATGTTTTCACAAGCAATTCATTTTCAAAAAATAATTTGCCTGTTTAAGATATTCTGCTCCACCAATCACTAGATGCTTTTCTTCAGACTTGTGGTAGCGCACACCAGTTTTACGGACATGAGTATGACTTCTCTGGGCCTTGAAGATCTACCTGGTCTGAGAAGCATGGGGAGCTTATATACTCCTGGATGACTGAGAGTCCCACAACACCTTTTTGTTGATAACATTTATCAGACTGATGACTTCCGGCTCTTAGAAGTTGCAGAATTTTCCTTTAAGACCAATTTCCTTTGAAAAGTACCCACTTTCATGTCTAAACCTACAGAGAAGAGATTAAATTCAGCACCAAGATATTGATACGAGGATAACATCTGTTGTGGTTTAACCCCAGCCAGCAGGCAAGAACCACACAGCCACTCACTCACTCCCCCACCAACGGGATGGGGGAGCGAATCAGAAGGGTAAAAGCTACAAAAACTCATGGGTTGAGATAAAGACAGTTTAATAGAGAAAGCAAAAGATGCACACACAAGCATAGCAAAACAAGGAATAAATTCACTGCTTCCCAAAGACAGGAGGTGTTTAGCCATCTCCAGGAGAGCAGGGTCCCATCACGTGTAACGTGATGATTACACATCTGATTAAAAATAATAAAATATCAATTAATTAACCGATTCTTCAATAATCATTACTTCACTCATAATTCCTCCCATCATTTCCAAGAAAACATGTGAAATTGAGTGTCTGGGCTTTGGTCTTTTTGCCAATCTTTCCCTTTCATAATCTGAAGGAATGTGGCTGCTTTCAGTGAAGAGGGTGGGACAAGGTATAGGGCCAGTGGAAACAGGAGTCTCCAGTCAGGATCTTTATCTTTTGTTTTTAACTTTCTGGATAGTGCCAAGGTCCCAGGAGGATTTCTAGCAATATAGCCTGTAACAAAAGTCATAAATGTTTTATCTGCACACATTTGTGAATGGAAACACTTTCAGTGAGTGCCTATGAAAGAAAAACAATATCCTGTGTTGGCTGACATAAGTAAATATGGCATAAGTAAGCCAAAATGGTCTTGTCCATCTTCCTAGGAAATCTAGGTCTTTGTTATGCACATGCTTAAAAACCACAAGAAACCCATAGGCTTACCAATACACTATTGGTATATATATGGACTCCATATATATATGGAGTCACTGAGCAGAAATACATATAAGTACTCTAATGGATGAAAATTATTAAATTCTACATGACAACTCGTCAGCACAACTTGTATGTCTCCTGACAGACATTAGTTTTCCCTCGAGTTTTCTCAGGACCTGTAGTTGGGATTTAATGAATATTAGTTAGGTTAATGCTCTGACACTTTGAACGACTACATCCTGGTAGATCCCAGAGTAGTTTATACTCTGTTCATGATTACAGCTTCACATCAAAGGCCACTTCTCTTTTAAGAAATGGTTACAATTGAGGTGTCCAGGTTGTTTCAGGATCTATTTAGAAAACTAGTACAATATGGCCTTTATACAACCCATTTATGGTATAGCAACTCATGTTCCTCTTAGTAAAAGCAAAGAAGTCTCTGTGGAGCAAGCAATTACTTTTAAAGCAAGCCACACAAGATGTTTATGTGCATTTATTTGTGCATCTAGGCCATATATAGAGATCTCTGAGTCTCCAACTTGCATGTGGCTTTTTTGTGCATGCAGCAAAGCAGTGAGGCTGCAGTTGCGGATGGAGTGTTGGGTTTCAGGTCTTATACCCTATTTGAATTTAATTGCAAGTGTCTGATGATCTGCTTTCACTTTTGCAGTTATATGTTTTGCTGCCCCTAGACGCCTATATTCCACTGAATGTCTTGCTAAACAATATGCAGGAAGTATCTAATCACCCACTGCACTGCTCCTTCTGCTTAAATTTAGCTTGTAGCTCTTACGTCCTCACATGCAGATTGTATCCCAGATACTCAGTGTCTGGTTTTTGTTACAGCAGTTTGTGCTATAAACAGCTTCCTTTACTCTGTATGATGTCAAGAACAGAGTTGAAGGGCATGAGAGGAAGGTAAAAACTGCTTTTGAATGGCTTTGTGTACAATCTGTCCTAAATAATACTAGAGGGCCAGCCAAATCATATCTGTAAGATTTTGTAAAGCAAAGTGATACTTTTTATTTGTGCCATCAAAAAAAGGTGAGTTCAGCAGTACTGCCCGTTTAGGCAGTAAAGATAAACATAGAGTGGAAATTTCCAAAGTTTTCTTTATACATAAAATGTAAGTTGAATGAGGGGATGTTGTCTTCACAGGAAGAAAAAAGTCAGTTTAAATTCATATTTTGACCCATTTTATGTGTCTAGTAAAATACACTTTTATGCAAGACTGTTCCTTTAAAGTGTGTTTTAAATCTACACCTTCAACAGTGAGCAAAGTTGTCTGAATTCTGACTAGTGGTCATCCAGCCTTTGCTGTGCCTAAAACCTGTTGCTGCTAGCTGTAGAAAAAGAAAACTGAAGGCCTGACATGAAAAAACTCCCTAACAAAACTCTGTAGAGTTATGCATTTTGAAGGATGTAGGGAAGAGGAGAGGAAGATAAATGGAGAACAAAATGAAGGAATATTTTTATTCTGTAATAAAATAGACAAGGGAAATCATTACTATTTTCTTTATCTCAAGAGCTGATCCATAGGCCCTGATGTCTCTAAATTAGGGAAAACTTTTACCTCTAATCAAATTTTTTTCTGGATCTACATGAAGAGATTACGCAATATTCAAAATAAGAATATTTGCCTTCTTTATGGGGGAAATGCATGGTATTTTATTTCACGCCTTCTAAGTTGTGTGGAAATCTATGAGTATAAACATTATGCCTGACTTTTAGAACTAAACATATGACATCTCTTTAAATCCTGCCCTTTTGACAATCGTATTTCTCTCTTGTTCCCAGGTCCTTTGTCAAAAGAAAAGTGAAACAATGCTTTGAAGGAACATAACTAGAAGCTGGAGAACAAGCAAACTGCTGGCTTTTGTTTTCATCTGCAGTGTTTAGCAGATGTCATGGACTGAAACTGGGTCTGCACAAAATTTGCGCAAAGTCAGGTACCACGCCTACCCCAGTCCAAAGCAGATGTAACAGCAGTTGTGTTGTATCTGACTATGATGCAACAAACATCATCAGCTTGTCAGCTTATCTAGGATGCAGATTCAGTACACAGAACATTATGTCCGAGGCACCTATTGAATTTAATCTTGATAGGCTCCTCCTTAGGGTTGCCTACTGGTTTTTCTAAGCATACACTGGCAATGTGTGTAATTTTCTCATTGGCAGAAAACTCATCTCTAGAGCCTGATCTGAAGAGCCCGGGCCAGAAGAATCTCATCAAATTAAAAACCCCAGCAATAATATTGCACTATGACTTTTAATGGTGATAAAATAGTGTAGTAGTGGTAGTGTGGTAATAGCAACACTGGTGATAATTTATAGCAACGAGGAAAAAGAGCCTCTTGCAGAACCAGAGTGGTGTGGATTATTTTTAAAAAGAAATGTGAATAATTTTTGATGCTATCAAGATTGTACAAAATTCCCAAGAGTTATGCCTTGAAGCCATTGCATATATCCTTGTGCAGGTTAGGCAAGGATGTGTCACTCTCCTTCCTGTGCTTTTAGAGGAATGCATATTAGTGGGTTTTAACGTGCATTATTCAGTGTTCTCCCTCTCCTCCATTCTCTGCAGTAACAAGCTGAACCATCTCAACCAGGGGAACTAGTTGCTTTCTCTTTGTCAGACTGTGAGGATGCTGTACAGGCCCCATGTATAAGAAATGTAGTTCGAGTCAGAAATCAACATGCTTTCCAGCTCTTTGTAAGATACCATTCTCTTTTCAGCCCCTAGTTCAGCAATCTGTGTGACTCTAACTGCTGGAGGGAATGGGCACAGCATTGCTTGCTACAGAAGTGGATGCTAAATGATGAGGAAGAGGAAATTGAACAATTTATTCCATTTTCATTGAAAGTACACTGCTTCAATTTTTCCAGAGAAGCTGTTTTGCCTGTTCAGTGGTGACCAGCATCTCTAAAAGTAATATGTAAACAGTGCAATGAAAATGCCATTTAGGGGATTACAATCCAAAATATGCACCACAATTTATGCGTTGTTACCTCTGCTTAAAAAGGAGTGGCTGAAGACACATTACAAAGTGACAGCCACACCCTTCTATGTCCTTGATCAAGAAATATTCTCTGTTGAAGTCAATGGTTCCCCTTGCTAGACCTAGGACTCCAGAATAAGGATCTGCACAGCTTTGTTAGCTTCTGATTCTTTGTTTGATACTGATGTATGTATTTGTTTGTGTCTGGAGAGCTTGTTTACCCTGTGCCATTGCTACAAAATTGTAACACTAGTCAACTCTCTGCTGAGAGCCTTTATCAGTTCAGTGACAACTTGGGAACCCTCTCTGGAATGTCTCTAACTTCTAAGCAGAAATATTCAGGTGTTTGGGAGCACACACTATAATAAATGAGTTTTTCACCTGAACTAATTGGAAAAACAGCATGGATTTCTCTAGCCTGGAGTTGCATTATTTTTTTCAAGCAAACAAGTCTTCAACTAATTTGCGCATAGAAGCCAAAGAGCACATGTCTATTCATTTTCATTTGTAAGGTACTTTGAAGAGAAAGATTGCTCAATATTGCAATATTTTTTAACTTCATGTTGCCTTTAATATTGTCCCTACGTTGTACAGTGCATGAAGAAACTATATGTTTTATTAGAGCAAATAATATGACATAGCTGGAAAAAAACTGTCAAACTTTTGGCGTCTAGCCTTTCTTCATGTCCATGAGGCTCCTGAAGAATTTTGAAGGACTGTAGAAACAATTCATCTGAATCAGCCATTTCAGTGGTTCTTGTTACACTTTGCTTGTGTGTTCTTAAAAACTGATCAAAATCTTAGATAAAAAAGTAAAATTGGAATGGGACTAAAAACCTTGGAAAACTACTATTCATGTTCCCATAACACATTTGTCTTTCTGCCTCTGTTTTCTTAGTTTCTACAATTCCTTTTCTCTATATGGTCCTCTATGCACTTATCAGCCTGTTCCACTATATGCACATGCAGAGCAGAAGACCACATAGCATTTATATTCAAAGAATGAAGTTTCCTAAGAATGCACTTTACCAAAGAAAATGCCTCTTCTGTTGAGGAAACAAGCTTTACCATAATATATACCTGAAGAGTTGTAGCTGACAGGTATATTCTGCTGTATGAAGGATAAACAGTATTTTTTTTTCTCAGCGGAACAGGAAACTTGCAACATGTTGAAAATTGCTCAGGACATAAATGAATGTTTGGAAACAAGGCAAGAGACCTAAACCTGCTCCCTTGCACACATCAAATTATGCTTAAAGCAAAGCAACCTGTCTCTGTTTGAGGTGAGAGGTTTTTTTGCACAGGGAGAAAGTGGAACAGTTTGAAATCCCACAGCCATTCTCCTTCTAGTAATACAGAAAAACAGATGCAATTTCTGGTGATTTAAGCATTATATTTGGACAAAATAGGAGGGACAGACAAAATAAGTAGCTGCAAGAAGTGGAGTGGCCATGAAAGTGTCATGCACAACCGCTCGTGCGCAGACATATCTGCTCCTGCAGCCACTTGCACTCCCCATCTTCAGGAGAAAAGAATCCTTGTTAGTTCTAACAAAAGAGCTATTTATGGCATGAGGTGAGGCTGTTTTTGCAGGCTGCCTTTACAGTCTATTGAAGCTAAGCTTCTCCTGCTGTGGACTACAGGGTTGTTTGGCTGGTGATTCTCCAGTACAACACGCCGGACTGCATATCCTTCTATTTACCAAGTGTTAAATTTCACCCAAGAAAAAGTAGTTTAAATATGCTAACTAACTTGTGATGAAGTAGCACATATTACTGATTGCCATAAATCCAAGGGAATAATTTCCTCAGTGTAACTGGTTACTATGCCCCAGGATTTTCCATTTTATAGGTTTCAGAAGGAAAAGGATGATTATTGGTTTTATCTCTAGTAAAGATGTAATCCTGAGGACTTCCTGGTGTTATACAAAACACTCTTAAATAAAGCAGGATTGCACTGTAAAGCATTATACCAAAACCAGTCTTTAAAAGTGTATCTTTAAGTAGCTGAGAACTAAATGAGAAAACATTTGTAAGACATAAAATAAAGGAAAGGTATGAGATGCAGTACCACCATTACCTCTGACATTTTGACTTTATCATAATTGCTGGTGTTTTTCTTAATGCATCCACCACTGAAATTGTAATTGAAATAGTAAATATTCATATATTTAGTAAAAAGCATACCCTCAGGTTTAATTTAAAAAAAACAAGTTGTTTCTGAACTCTGCCCTTGAGAATGAAAAGTACAATTCAGAAGCACCTTGCAAATGCAAAAGCAGAGCATAAATAGATATATACAATAAAAATATCAAATGCTTGGAGCTGTTAAATTAAAATGAGTTTTATTTCCCTGCTTCTGTTCTGAGGTTGAAACAACTGGGTATCCTAACTTCCCCACATATAACCTTAGTAACCTTCAGTATCTTGCATCATTTTTCTGCACCTCAGAAGTCTGTAAAACTGGATTATGCTTCCTTACCTTATAGAAGAACTATGAAATTAAATTTTATACACACATACACTCTCTCTCTCTAAATATATATGTTTGATAGACAGGTATTGCAGTGTAGGTGGGTGAAGAAGAATCCAAATAGACCACGTCAGTTTTAAAAGTTTAAAAGCATGTTCATATATTCTCTCACGTGTGTATAGAGTTTTGTCAGGTTCTCTTTACGAACTTTCTCTCCTTTGTTGCCTGCTAAGACCTAGTTTCATTTAGTTTTCTTTTTTGCTAAGTAAATTGTTATGCAATCCAACCTAAAATTCCAAGGCTCAGAAAAGACTTACTTTTCATATTGTGTATGAAGAATTATGTCACTTTGATTAGTTCAACAGGCTTTTGCGGTGTCTTATACCTGATAATCATATTGAAAATGTTTTCTTCAGTAGCTGCCATTTAGATTTGCATTTATGGTAATCTAGAAAGCACCTAATTTAGACACTTTTGACATACTTTAGGAATCAGATTGATTACAAGGTGTTCTGTATTCACAAAAAATAATTCTGTAGTTTCGATAATTGTCCAGAAGAGCTTTTGAGATTTCACATTAAGAGGCTACTAACAGTCAATAGATGTTTGTTTCCTCCTGTATATGCTTTAAATGTAGTTGAACAACTGTAATTGTTCAGTCATAATTGAAATTGTAATTGTAAAATGTTAATTTGTGAAGATTGAAAATTATGTGAGAATGCTAGTTAAAGCTCAATTTTATGAGTCCTTCTTCTTTTTCACTATAGTGTCTGATGGAGCCCGCAGTTTCCAATAAATCCTCCATGCTCTGCCTCCTTGTGGATACCCTTCAATTCTGCTCCATTACCATTGTTCATACTGCTGATATGTTCCTAAATCATTCCCACTCTCACTTATTTCAATCTATAGCTGTCTTGGAGAGAGGTCTGTATGTTTAGTCCTGTTAACGTTTCCTTGGGAATAGGACTGCACAGTTCCAGCCAGCCCCAGGACTTAGAGGTTCAATTTCAGAAGAAATCATCTCGGGTTGATTGAAGCCAGGGTTTCTTCCCCAGCTGTCCACCCCTCTTCCTCCTCGCAGGCCTTACTACCTCTTGTGACAGAAATGCTGAATATATATATATATATCTTTGTCCTTTCAGCAATTTTAGGATGTTGGGCTGCCACCTTCTCCTCTTCTCCTTTGTCTTCTTGAAGGGAAGCTTGCTTTCTAATTTTATTTCTGTAGGACCAGTGATCATACTCTATCTCTACTAGAAGTTTTAAGGAGACACACAGATCTTTCCCTGCGAGTAAAATTAAAGGGAGTTGAAGAAAACTCCTAATGCAGAGGCAGAGCAGATACTGGCTTTATTCCTCAGTAACACATTTTCTGGCACTGTTGATCAAATCAGTAAGTGGGCTATGTACTTAATATGAAAGAAACTCCATTATGAAGACTAGTTTTTGAAGCTGAATGATTTCTATAACATAATTATGAAATGAAGGTCTTCTCTTGTCAGTATTGGCTCACTTTGATTATTATTTAAAGACATATAAGTGAAAAATTTCAGGATAAACTTTCATTGTTTAAGAGCTGCTTAGTAGTCTTATTTCCTTAGTAGACTTATTCCAGATTTAAACCTCAAAATTTTTATTACTCCTGCACAGTATTTGACAGAACAAGACAGCAACATTTTAAAAATATGCCTGACAGAATAATGTACAAATGCAGACAACTTTATACTAGCAAACATTTTATTTTATTAAACCTCTTGAGATGATCTTTTACATTGAATTCTGCCAAACATGTTTGTCCCTGGGAGCTGGCTGTTTAAATTAATTAGAAATAATTGGCTGTCACCTATAAAAAGTGTTTTGTGAGAGGCTATTGTTTTTCCTTTTGTTTTTGAAAGAAAGCTGGGAGGCAGATTTAAATCCTGATGTATTATTGCCATTGTTTTGGATTCTAAAATAATGGCATGTCTTTAGCAGAAAAAAAAATCAAGGTCTGTTATTTTACATTCTCTGATGTGTAGAAACTACTCCACAGAAAGTGAAAATTTAATTAAAACTGTAAATGAATCTGAGCACATTCAATACTCGAACTAAATAGTTGCATTATGTTATTATTGCAATGCTTCTTTCCCAGTTATCCTGTACCTGTTGTAGATGAACATTTGTGGATCTGATGTGAATGTTCTTAGCATCTTGTAAAATACCATTTGAAAAATGCTTTTTAAACACTGGTTCACATATTTGATGTGAAACATCCCTACTTGGAATATTATTGCCTGTTCATGGAAATGTGATTTTTGTTTTCATGAAATAATGTATGTGATTTCAAAGTTCATCTGTTTTTTATTACTTACATTATAATTTAAAAACCAAGGCTCTGTATCACTGTATTCATGGATATAATTAAACTTTAGGTCAGCCTGGTGGTCACAGAAAAATTACAAAAATAAAGCTTGCTGCAACAGTTGTATTAATATGGAATAATATATGAGAATTTATGTACAAGTCAGTGCTTTCTGATATTGTTGCTCTATTTTTTTTAATGTTTCTGAAACTGTAATTCAGACACAATTCCTTTGTAATTAATATTTTCTACTAACTTTAGTGAGGAATATATACATGCAATATATGTATATGTGGGCACAAATATGTAAATTCAAACAAAGGCATTTTCTTGCTATTCAAGCCAATTTTGTTTGTATATAACTTTATTGAACTTGGGTGAATTTCATAGCAGTTACTCTTATGTCCAAAATGTAGCCATGCAGTAGCTACTGAGGGTACCATAGTTATGTATTTTCTGGTTGGAGGTATATTCAGAATGATAATGTTGCATTAGGCTACAATTTTATGTTTAATTTCCTTTGAAAATGAATAGTACAAATGTATTTGTTTGAATTTTCAATCTCTTTTGAACCTGATAAATTCAGTGCCTGCTTCTCCCCGTTTGCTGTCGCTGTAGAAAGGAATGATAAATTGTCCTCATTCTCACTTGGTAGTGTTTTCCATTCACTTTGCACAGGTGTAAATGACTACATGGGGACAACGACAATGATGAGGCAGGAACTGAGCTTAAAGTAGAACACACAGTTTTTCTGGCAGTTACAATGCTATTGGGCTAGATTGCCATATGTCTTTCAAAGCAAGATTTCGGCAATTGTAGTTAGACTTCCATATATTCTCCTGCCCTGCAGAAAGTATGGAATTAGAGTTTATTGCTTTGTTTGGTCAATTAATTGGCCCTTGGAGTGTATATGTAAACTGTTGTCTGGATGAGATCTGAAGGTCACATCTGAAGGCTTGTCCTAAGTGTGTTAAAAGAAACCCTACCACGTGTCTTCTTCTTTCCATGTGTAACTGGGTGAGGTTTGCAGAAGGCTGTGCAGTGTTTATTTAAAAGCTTTTGGAGGTGATGATGCTTTGTGTGTGTGTGTGTATGTGTGTGTGGGAATGTGTAACTGAATAAAGGTACCAAATACACATAAATGTTTTTTTACCTTTCTTGAATCAAGAGTGAGTAAGGCAAAGGAAATGCATTTAACTTGTGGAACAGTTCATCCTAACTTGTATTAATCTAAAGCATTTACATAGTTTCCCTTCAAATGTTGAAAAATGGAGTCACAGATACCAAAACCAAATATTGAGAGGTGTTTTGGTAGGAAGGCTCTGCTGCTCTCTCATGAGTTTACTTTTCTTTGTTGCCATCTCCCATTTGATCATAAAATGTAATTCCCATTCTTTCTTCCCTTCCTTTCTTCCTCTCCATAATTTTTGAGGGGCCTTCTCCTTTTACTTCAGAATGAATTACCTTTCTTTTTCCAACTGAGATCAGGATGTCTGAGTCTTTCTCTGACAGTAAAGCACACTGGGACATGGAAATGCTGTCTGGGCTAGTGAGGGAGAAAAGACCCAGAGGTGGAAAAGCATGGTCTGGTCTGCAGAAAAGGTCTTTTGCATAGCTGCTAACTAGAGGCTGAGCATATGAATCCCTGCTCTCAAATCCACCTCTATTTGCTGAGCCATGTTATTCTAAAATAATTACAATGCTGATTGTGTTGATTGCCTGTATTGGGGCTGCTCCAGTTTGTCTTTCCTGGCTTGGATCCAGGATTATCCCTTGGCTTCTGTGGCCATTCAGGCTTAATTTTGTAATTAAAATAGAGAATCCCAAAGGCCTTCTGAAATTGCTGTTGGACCCCAAAGATCATCTGCATGCCATGCTGTGTTGGTGGGGTCCTGAGGTGCTCCTCTGTGGGCACTCCATATGCCAGGCGTGGGATAGTAGCAGACTTGGCAGTGGTGCAGAGCTGCTGTCCCTAGAGCCTGGGGCAGCCGTGGGGCTGGGCATTGGCACAGCCCTGCTGTGCTCACCACCGTGCTCCGTAACAGGGTAATGCCAGCTCCTCACCCTCAGCTACATTGCCAGCACAGCTAACCAGCTCCCTGCCATGCATTGCAGAGGTGCTGCCAGAGAGCCATATTCCTTATGAAATCCTGTTTTATAGCTCTCTTACTGGAGAAAAAGAGAGCCTTGGCTTTAAAAGGTTAGGTTTATAGATGCCCCAGTAAGTCTTGTGTTGAGTTTGTAATGGCTTAGCAGGAGATTTGAATAGCTTCACTTAATATCTGTAGTATGGAAGGTTTCACCTAATTGGGACAACTGGTAGATCTGTAGCCAGCCCACCTAAGTGGTCATAAAGTGTCATGAAGACAATAAGGGAAGCATAATATTGTTATGAATAAAAATAAAAGTGTAGATATGCCTCAGTGCATGTAATCTATTATGCTCCTTATTTCATGTTTTAATCTTTACTTGGATACACTCTGTATTAAAAGACTACAAAGCAGAATTTCATCACCTAGTGAAAGCATCAGTTTTCACTGTCCAGCTGCATCCTCAGTATGTGTAATTCAATAAATGCCTTGATCAAGCAGCTGTCCTAGCCACTCACTATTACTGTGCAATGTCTTCTCCTTGTTAGATGTTGCAATAGAATCACCATCTAAATGAAGGATAACCTAATTAACTGGAGTGTTGGGTAGCATCAGAGGCAGAAGCTTTCTTTTCTGAGAGGGAGCTACTCTGCCAGAGCTGTACATTTTAGTTGTCAGTAATCATAACAGCAACCAAAAGGTTATAACTTTATTCCTGGCTATTAAGTAATTAAAACACCTAATAAAAAGAGTTTCTTAGCACTAAGGAAGTGTGTGTGTTAGTAACCAGCTGTTCAATGTCCTTTTTCTTCTCTTTGAACTTGTAGGGAAGTGGATCTTATGCATTTAAAAAAACCCAAACCAAAAACAAAACATAAAAAAAATCTCCCAAATTTCGGTTGAGCAAATAGCCTAAAATGTTGTTTAATCTACTTAGACTAAACTGTCTCTAAACACTGCTAGAGGTCAGGGTTTCTACCCTAACATATTGCAGGTACACATAAAACTCTAATAGCCGAAAAAGAAAGAAACAGCAGTGCTTTAATTAGAGCACAAATGCACCATTTATTCACTGAGAGACCTTGACCCACTACTTTGCCTTCCTATTATAAGCTTCATACCTTGGTCCTCTTGAGGGCTCCTGTAGTGTTCAACAGCCTCACTTCTGCTGGTGGTCTCTTAAGAACTGTGCTGCTGCTGTGACTTGAATGTGAATCAAAGCAGAAATCTTTCCCAAGAAAGGCTTTATGTTTTCATTAAAACTTCAAGCTTTTAATTAGGGTGAATCCCTATTAACTCAATCTGTTGGAAAAAAGAGTTATTCTATTGGTGGCATATGCAATGCCTAGCTACCTCTAAATTTGTTATTTGAAAAGATGGAGTTGCTTTTCCTTACTATAGTGCCAGCTGGTCATATTCTAACTTTGAACAACTAATAATCTAGCATTAACATTTTGAAAAAAAAATAATTGGTTATGGAATATATTGTACTGTCAGATGTGTAAGGTAAAATCCAGAACGCAGTACAGAGTAAATAGGTATGGCATGGGAAATATAGGGTTGCAATGATAAAGAAATGTGAAAACTGGTTTAAACCCAAAAAATACCACTCCGAAGGGAAAATGCTTGGAGTGGTGGACGATGGCGCAGAAAGATGTGCCCTGAGTTTTAATCCTTTCTTTGCATTATTTCAGTATTCACCTACCATGTTTAATATTATATAATATATATGCTATATATTGTAGTATAACATATTCTAAACTAAGGGCCTCGAATGTCAGGCAAAGTGTCAGACCTCTTGGTGTCCTCTCTTTGCCCTTAGAAACACTGTGTTCTTGACTGATGTAATGACACAACTTAAAAAAGGAGGGTAAGTGATATTTCTGAGCCCAGTCTTAGCTTCCAACAGTGGCTAGCCTAGCAACTGGGACAGCCTTGTGGGAAAGAGGTATTGTGGGTACTTCTGAGACTTAGGAATGTATTCAATATAGATTTCCAATTTCCTGGACAAATGACCTAACAACTAGACTACAGTAATGGAAACAAAGCATCCTCCAGTCTTGACATTCATATCACCCTAATAATTTGTGAGTAGGACACCTCACTTTAGCAAACAGAGATGTAAGATGTTAACAAAGCATTAATATCATGGCATAAAAATTCAAAGGAAAATTAGGATTTGCTATGGGGTTTTTGGTTTTTTTTTCTTTCCTTTTTTTTTTTTGTTTGTTTGTTTGTTTTGTGTTTTTTTAAGCAATGAGTACTATCAGTCCCTAGAATCACTAAATGAGAATTGTAGTGGATTTTCCATTACTGGAAACTTGAAAATTGACATGGGATGTTTTACTAAAAAAACATACTCGAGGTCTATTACAGCTATTGAGACTTGAAACAATAATTGATTCAGGGAAGTCCCATGACCTGTCAGACTAGATGATCACAATGGTCACTTCTGGCTTTAAAGTCTATGGAGTTCCTGGCTTCTGTGCTGTGAATGTCAATGAGACTGCCAATTAGTGTACTTTTTTTTTTTTTTAATGTGGACACGTGTTCACTGGGAGCTAGGCTGAGACTACTAAATTAATTTTAAAGTCATTAAAATGCTTCATTCCCTGAATAATGATTGCCACAAAACACAATCAGAATGTAAAAGAGAAAGCATCTTATTCTTGGAACAAAAAAAGTAAGCATAAGGAAGTAGTATAAATATAATGAAGCTTTTTTTACCATCTCTCCCATCGGTGAATACCATATATAACATGCCTAATCATTCACTTCATTGTTTGGGTTTTTTTTTATTCTTTAGAATAGAAAGAAAATTATTAACACAGTGCTTGACAGGGAAGGTTTTAATGCCAAAGGCGAGGATGAAATATCTAAGTAGTCGTTGATCCCTGATCTCATGGGAGAGAGGATGTCTATTCAAAAGGCAGAGACAAATATGAATAACCGTCTTTAGTCTGGATGTTTTCCCCATTCCAGGTGCATGGTTTTGCTGTCACTAAAATCAGTGGACTCATAATTTCCTCATAAATTAATGGTAAGTTTGCCATTTAAAGAAAGAAGCATGAAATACTGCTACATGTTTGGAATTAAAGAAGGCAAAAAGGGGAAATGAGTTCCAAGTTACTGGAGGATTTACACATTAATTAATATGCATGTTTAGAAACATGAGATCAGTGACTGTATTATATGTCTCTGGTGGGGCAAGTATGGCTCTGTTGCAAGCAGTAAAGGTGGTGTCATGACTGAGGTGCAGCGCAGGTCTATGAGCTTTCTTTACACATTTGTTTTTATTTTGGTTATACCAGAAAGCTGGTGTGGTTGATACCAGAGGGGGTTCATAGTAGCATTTCAACTGCTATGGGTTGGAGTTTCATATAAAGCACCCTGAGATGCTAAGATGAAAGGTTCAATCCTTTGCAAAACTGAAATAGAGTTAATACTATTCATATAGCAGTAAGATGGGGCATTAATCTCTAGGGTCCTGAAAATAAGAAGGACATAGACCTGCTGTGTTGAGTCCAGAGGAGGGTCATGAAGACTCTCAGAGGACTGGAGCATCTCTCCTATGAAGATGGATGGAAAGAGTCGGGGATGTTCAGCATGAAGAAAAGAAGGCTCTGGGGGAGACCTTATAGCACCTTCCAATACATAAAGGGGGCCTGTGAGAGAGCTGGAGAGGGAATTTTACAAGAGCATGTAGTGACAGAACAGGGGGATCAAGTTGCCCAGAGAAGCTGTGGATGCCCCATCCCTGGAAATGTTCCAGGCCAGGTTGGATGGGGCTGTGAGTAGTATGCTCTATTAGAAGGTGTCCATGGCTATGGCATGGGGGTTGGAACTACATGATATTTTAGTTCCCTTCAACCCAAATCATTCTATGATCTATGGGTTAGATCCTATAATCATAGTATTATTGCAAAATCATAGCGCTATTGCAAAATCTAATTCTAAAAATCCTTCTTTTGATTAGTAATTTTATTCTTTCTCTCTGTGCTTTATATCCTGTAAACAGTACAGTAGAAAGGCTGTATTAAATGAGAATACCAGGTTTTCTGTATTTGGTGGCAGACTATACTCTGACATGGTGCATTGCAGGGTTAGTTTTTCTGTTTATTTGTAAGTGGATGCTATCTCTGGGGCTCAGTTTCTGCAATGCAATCTTTCCTCTTTAATGAAGTCTAATATTATTGAGTGACCAGAGAAATAAAGAGCACTTGTGATTGTCTTGAACTTGGCAAACTTCAGCTTGCAATATGCTTGCTCCTTGAAGCCTGTTGACATTCAGTGTACTAAAATTGAATTTGCAATTACTGGCTAAGAAAAGCATCCCCGGTATTTTTAAAATTATGCTCCCCTAGCATAATGGGGCCATTCACTTTTGTTTCATGTTGGATTGGTTTCTGAGGGACCTTCAAGAAATGAGACAGCTATTTCACTGTTACCAGCCATCTGAATGGGGAGTAAGAAAGGGGATAAAACCATTCTTTCAGTCAAAGAAATTTCCAAATACACCATCAGCAGCTTGTCTTTTCTCTGTGCTAGATTCTAAAAATTTGGAGGAGAAGGCCAGCAATCTGGACAGTGGTGAGATGCTGCTTGGAAGGAGCTTGGCTGCCTCAATTTGTGAAATCTCTGCTGTGTAGTAACTGTTTGCCCCCAATCTCACTACAGAAATCTCAACATGAAATCCTACTGCATGCCTTAAGAGGGCTACCTTAATCAAAGCTTCCCAGTGTTTTTATCTCAGGGCTACCTGTATCATCTAAGGATAGGAAAAATGGGATGATCTTGTGCAGTATTCCCGCAATATGTTTTGTTTTCATTGGAGTTGTAAAGAGCTCTTTGAAATGTTCACTACTTTCAATATCAATTGTTTTGTTTAGCTGCTCACGTTTGGGAATGACGTAGAAGAATTTTGCTTTATTTTCAGGTTTTCTTGAGGATCACTTTCTAGTATTTTATAAACCACCAGTTGTCTCCATGCTATTTTATTATAAATCATGCTAACAAAACACAACAGAAGTGGCTTAGTGGTATGGGTTATCAAAGATGCAACACTGCAAAATTTTATAGGGCACATCAAACAAAACTTAGTAATGAAATAGATAATAATAAAGCATATGAACTTTCCTCCCCCTATTCAATGAAATGACTTCTTTTCTGTGAGTAAAAATAAATTGTCAGAAATATTCATAGAATCATAGGACTTTAGGGGCTGGAATTGACCTTACAGATCGTCTAGACACAACCCTCCCTGCCATGGGCAGGGACACCTCCCCACTAGACTAGGATGCTTAAGGCCTCAAATATTGCTAGAATACTGTCTAGCAAATGAGCATTTTGTATTGTACATGAGTTGATATCCTTCACACATTTGACAAGTAAAAATTTTTCATCGATCTGTTTTATGCAAGTACATTTTCATGTATTCATTGTGAAGAAGTGATTCGACGAAAGAACACTTATGAGATCATTTTACTAATGTTTTTCTGGAGTGGTATATCTAGTCTGTTTCAAAGGATGGAAGACTGGTTATATTGTCTGTATGGATCATCCATTTCCATTTCATCTGCTTGTATCTCCTTTTTCTTTAGAGAACTGATCTGTGCTCTGAATTCTATTTCTGTAATGATTTCAGTCTCTTGGGATAAGGTGTGATAATCTTGTTTAAAATCCACATCTGTCAAGTAACTAATTGTCCAGATGCTTGTTTCTTTTTTTTTCTGAAGAGCG